>NW_026944237.1:17790-18977 GCF_033297405.1 Parathielavia appendiculata | reverse complement strand
TGCCAGCCTGATTGCGGTGGACTTGGCTTGGGGCATTTGGAGGTTGGGTATCTGTCCTTGCCTCGTTGTCCTTTGCGCTGCCGCCTTGGCCTCTAGGCCCAAAGTAAAGTTGAGAACGACGTCTGTTCTATTTCCCGTTCCGTCTCGGAACCTTCTGATTAACCCCATCAAGCTCTCCCATTGCGACGTCCAGAGCTACGTTGTTGCCACCCTCAACGTAGATTGACACTATCAGCACTGTCCGATCTGGGAGTCGAATCTGTGCTGCAGTGAGGTCGGCTGACGGCACTGGGATCTGCTCGACCTCTGTTGGAACGTGAACCCTGATTCAGGGGTGCCAAGACGGACCCACATGTGGCTGGTGATAGACACCCTGGAGGCTCTCTGGAACATCGGACAGTTGAGAACACAGAACACAATCAACATCAGGAACAACCAAAAAATTGACATCCTCGTGACACTCTGCGACCACTGACCATTTTTCCCTTCGTTTGCCTCGTAGCGGTTCCGACAACCTCCATGTCGCTTCGTACCCACATCATGCTCCGGATTGGCCAAGTTGTGTTCCACTTTGTCGTTGGTATCAACTTGGTCCAGTTGTGATGTCCCATTGGGACGGTCACCACCGCTTCGTCCACCGTCCTCGCGTATGGTTCTGAGACCGCCAACACTGCATAGTCCTTGATATCCTCGTCGTTTAGCAGACTTTGCTGCACCTCTTTCCGCTTGTGGACATTAAGCTGAAGAATTTTGAGCGTCCCGTGTGCCATTATGCAGCCAGCGTACCCGGCAGTTCTTGCTGAACGATTCGTGTGGTCCTCTGCAAAGCACGCACTTCATCACTGTGGCTTGACATGTGTTGTGATGGTGTCCCTGTTCAGCGCACCGTCCACATGTCTGTGGCTTCTTGCATGCAAAGGCCTTGTGGCCTAGTTCTTGACAGTTGAAGCACTGGATCGGACCTTCACGGGGTGCAAACACAGCTGTGTAAGCTGATTCCCCAGCTATATGGAAGTAGCGTGCATCCAGGAGCCGTCTCGCTTCGCTGCCCTTGGTTACATAAACAACCATCGAGCCATATGCTTTGCCAGTATCCTTCCTGCTGAGCCAGGCGATCTTGGCAATGTTGACTTCGTTTTCTCTTCCCAGTGCCTCCGCCGCTCCAGGGAGGATATTGCCCTCTGCAT
>NW_026944237.1:6483-17690 GCF_033297405.1 Parathielavia appendiculata | reverse complement strand
CCTGGTTCTCGTGTGTCTGGATCTCTGCCTCGATTGCCTTCCTTATGTCTGCCACTTGGACCTTCCCTTTCTCACTTTCTTCCACTCTGGATGTATCAACCGTGTAGAACAGGGTATCCGTGAAGGTCGTCGGCGTTGTGTTCGACAGGGAGATGGTTCGCAGTCCACTTGGTTGGCTTGCTGGCGGCGTGCGAGCAACCTCCGCGTATGACGCCCTTGGGCTCGTCTGAGTTGTATGAGGAGGGGCTGCGTTGCGTACGAGGGCGTCTATCTGGTCTCGGGCTTGTCTCAGCTCCTCAGAGAGCTGCTGAATCGCGTCTTGCTGTTTGTAAACCACGTCGCGCAGTTCGCAGATTGTGTTCCGTTGTTCGGCAATTATCTCGCGCGTCTCGTTTTGTTGTTCGTTGATTGCTTCTAGGAGCGTTTGGAGCGCTGTTTTCCCCGCTTCCGCCTGGCCGTTGGCTCCGCTCCCGCTTCCCAGTACGCGTGTTCCTCTCGATGCGGTGCTTCGTGTAGCATGGAGTGCGGTTCTTCTCGACGTAATGGCCGCATCCTCCAGCGATTGCATCGCTTCACGGACTTTCGCACTCGGTTTCGGGGTGCGGCTCGGTCGTTTCGGTGAGGGTGGGCGGTCGGCCACCTCGATCACTGCCTCTGGTTGCGCCGCCGCCGCCATCTCGCGATCCCTTGGCAGGGCGGCTCAACTTCCGAAAAAGCCGATTTTCTGTTGGATTGAGCAGACAAGTAACGCCTTCTGAAGGTCGAGGGCCGAGTGACTCGGTCGGCTCGGAATAACCTCACCCGGGATCATGTGACGTAATTGACGTAATTGCAATTCTTCAATTCAATTCAATTCTGGGGCTTCAATCAATCAATTATTCAGAAAGGCCTCAATTCAATCCAATTATGAGGCTTGGATTGGATTGATTGGATTGTTGGGAGCGCTGGTTGGGACAGCTAGGTATGGAAACCATCCTCGAATAACCTCGGTTGTAGCCCCGTTGACCCTCGCATGCTCCATTGCTCTAGCTCTCTGGGTTTTCAAGACTTGGTTCCTATCAGGAACCGTGTCAACCAACGTTTTCCGAGAGTTGTCAGGTCTCCCCGAGCCCGTAGCATCCTCAGGGCAAGCTCCTTGATTTGCGAGTGGGCAGGAGGCAAGCCGAGGGCGACTTGGATAAGAATACATTCCGTCAAGCGGTCTTCCTGGGCCTTGAAAGCCTTTGTAAGCTTTCAAAGACTTCTGCACGGGATTGGTGGCCGTCTCGACGGTCAATCAAGGTGGACCTTTGTATAGCCCATTCTCGGGCGACTGCAGCCACCGGACGTCCATTTTGAACTTGCAAAAGAGCTTGGAAAAATTGTTCTTCAGTATATTTGGCCATCTCAGTTACAGAAGATGCTATTTACTAGAAATGGCGTTCAGAGGACCGGAATTGATGAAGTTGTGGTTGTTGAAGTGGTTGGGCTGTTTGGGTATCAATGCAGGGTTGGGGTGTCGGAAAGTGGGGGGTGGATGAAACCAGGCGCTTTGACTTACTATACCTGTCAGCCTGTCTCTTGCTGCAGCAGGGGCTATCGCGCCTCTGGCGAACATCATCGATCCTTCCGTTGGCGGGCACAGTCATGGTCTGGACAGCATGCATTCGTTTTGCTTGGCTCCATGCGAATAGATCTGTGCGTTTCAGTACCGCAAGGTTCGACATAACTGGCTTCCTAATAGCATCGACAAATCAAGACTCTCAAAGTCGACTCGGTGGTTAAGCATGGAGAGAGGAAGGAAGGAGGAAGACGGAGAGGACGGTATCATTGAGTTGGAAGCAATACAATTGTACAAGGTTGATGGAGAGTGGCATCGACATGAAGTATCAGGCGGCGAGATTCTGTTGATCCGAGCAGAGGGGGAAGAAGATTGATGGAGAAATGTCCAGCAATACCCACCAAATGATAACAAGCACCCACAATTGGTAGTCCAGGTCGGCTAGGGCGCATTGAATGTTGCTTTACTCCGTTATCCTTCCCATCATTCAATACCGAACAGATTGCCCTTACGTGACGTGACTTCTATATGACTCTAGAGACTCGAGATCAACACCGCATCAGCTGCAACCGACACCCTGGTCACATCGTGAACCGAATCTGTTTTTGAATATGCTACCTAGCCTTGGTATGCTGGCGGGAAACATGATGAGACGGTTGTTACACTGCTGGGCTGGATTGCAGGAAGGGCCGTAGGTCCAGGGAAGAATGGGGAGCGCCGCTCGGAACTAATGAGTAGAGGGCGGTAAAATGAAGGAGAACCCAGGTATATTTCCATTTGATCCTGCAACCCGAATTCACCCGCCGAGTTGCTAAAGGCGGGTGCGATGTCACAACCACAAACCTCAAAGTTGTTCGATCCCCCAGCAATGGCTCGGTCTCGCCAGCAGACGCCTATGAGATGTCCCCGTTGTGAAGATGGAACCGTATTGCTATCAAGAACAACACGAAGTGTGCAATAGCAAAGACAGCATAATCCAACAGGCACGAAACCAACCATCTGAAACCATGCTCCAACACGGCCCAATCCATACCCGTGGGAGCCAGCGGCGAGAAACTCCCCAAGGGGTGATGGCGTGCCCAGGTCCGAGACACGGTATTTGCACTACCGCATCACGACATTCCCGATGCAAAGGCCGACGAATGTGGCCTGTTTTCCACCTGGCACCGCGTGCCTGCGAGCTCATCGTGAGCCGGATGGGTGCACACCATGTCAGGCCCGGCAAAACGGGTGGTGGAGGTCGTGGCCCAGTATTGCGCCGAACATTGTCGAATTCAAGGCCTTTCGGCTCAAGAGCATCAATGGAGAGCACCCAGCATCTCAAAATGGCATCGGTTCAGCGACTGCCGCGGGCAACAGTCATGCTAGCCCTCCGAGTCACCTCAACCGGAGTGCTATACTGGTGGACGACGTGGGCAGGGAACGACATGCTGTTTGAAGACGACAAAGAACCACAACATCTAGCCGTCCTAAACTTGATTATCAGCGGCAAGGCGGTGTCATTCCCCATCTACAGCAACCCCATCTTCGTCGCCGCTCCAAGATGCATCGACGGAGCCCACCCCGTCCACGAGCGGGACCTGCCCATGATGCAGGACATCCTGCGCGTCGGCCAGCTCTCGGGGCACATCCACAACAATCACCGGGTGCTTGTCATTGACGCCAAGGGAGTGGCAGACTGTGAGCTTGCGGCGAGGGCTTGGTGTGCTGGGTACGACCAGCATGGACTTGCTTTGACTGTGCGGTGAGAGCGGCGAGCGCCGAGGGGTTGCGTGTTGGATGCTTGATCCGGACCTGACCGAGCGTCGCCAGTCATCACGCCTCTTGTGTACTTCTACGACAGTCACCGTCCATAATCTCTCTGGCGTCCAGCATCTGTGTACGGAAGTCGAAGCGCTGAGGCGACCGAAATCTCAATGCCAGGCACACCAGCGGCACTCCAGACAGGGAGGGTGTGGGAGGCCAACATCATGCCATGTGTTTGTCGTGGCCGGCGACGCCGACGTGCGCTCGAGCGAGGGCATGCAGAGCATGCAGATAAGCGCACAGAGACTCGGACGGGTCTGAACCTAACTACGGCTATAGTGATGGTTGATCGTGCGACTTCCTCTCGTCAAATTGTTATACTGGACCGGCGCCGGGGTTTCACGATGTCGATAGGAGCCGATTCGTCAATTGAAGACGGCACGGACACTTACCAACGGCGACTTCACGTGGTCCGGGCATCGACGCTGCGCTCTAGAAGGGTCACCGTGCGTCACCTCGATCCCGGTTCACGCAGCTGCACCGGAGGTTTCGGCACCGGAGCTTTTTATCTACAAAACGAGAACCAGGGGCAAGCCATCGCTGAGGAGTGAACAGGTACATTTAGCAGAGTAAGGTAGGCGGGCATATCAGGAGAGTAAAAGAAAGGTTAACTTCGAGCCTGGAGTCGAGAAAGACGATCGGTTCAGTTGGCTGACCGACTGGTCGGGGGCCGACTGATGGGTGGTCAGGATGGATGGAAAGTCAAGAAAAAAGATGAGCCCCAGTGTTAGACGAACGTTAGATCCAAGGAGTGTTCCTTCCTATCTCAATCACCTTCCCCGCACTTCAGGTATCATATTCATGCTCCTGTTCCGCATCATGCTTTCTGTCGGTTTCTGTCGGCCATCGGCTGCGCTCGGAACCAGGTAGACAGCTGTGTAAGGTACCGGTCCGTCTCACGCGATCGGGGTATCATCAACACAGCGTCAGCTTCCTCTCGTGCGGTTTCTTGAATTGCACACGTGTACTACGTATATGAATCAGGCACTTGAGGCCTTGCTGATCCTGCGGCAAATTCTCCGTCTCAGCATTTTGAGATGACGCTTGCTCGGTGTCCCCGGGTCCCACTCCCTCGCCACGGCCCGGCCGATCTTCCGATCCCCCGCACTATCCCACCTATATTGTTTGTCCTGGGCTCAGACCTCCTCTGTTTAGTATTGTGATAGTGATGTCTTGCCAGCGGAGGGTAACAAGAGACGCCGTGCTGGCCGATGTACGGTAGTTGTAGGTGTATTCCAGCCGTTGGCACAGGTCGAAGTTCCAAGTTTGGATTGGAGTATCTCAGGCCGACTGACTCGCCTGGCGGGCTGCAAGCCCCTGCTCTTGACAAACTTGGCTAGCACGTCTAACCATGTTTAATTTGGAAGCTGGCTGGCCAGGACGGCGCATCTCGAGGCGAACTGCGAGGTACCGCGATGCATGCTGACTCGCTGATGGGGTTCGTTTGTGGAACACGTCGGTTATTCCCGTTTCCATGCCACTTGACATGTCTTGATTGCCGCCCTCTTTGGCTTCTCTACCCCAGCTATTGCATTATAATCCCATGTGCACTCGACGTGCGAATAAGGTTTACCTTATCATATGAGACATGGATGTCGTCCTCTCGCACAACCCAAAGTTATAACATCATCTAGAGGCAGCATATCGGATCGTCAGAGCTGGCCTCTCCGCTTGTCATCGAGTCTCTCTCGTCATACCTGGAAAGACACCTACGTTTCCTCTATCGTCTCGCTCAATCATGGGTCCCCACCGAGACGGCTCGAGGATTGAGAGCTCTCTGGCCGACATCAAGCTGGCTGGAATTGCGTTCGGCTTCACCTTGGGCTTTGGCTTCCTTACAGTTTGGAAGGCTATAAAGCAGACCATGGCGGTCAGCTCACCTCGGCGAAGCATCTACGTGATCCTCGTTTGGATTGAGATTTTCTCCAATATGGCCATTGCAATCATGGCATGGCTTCTCATGGAAGAGGTGTTGCCGAGTGGGTATGTGGCCCATCTCCGTCCCTCTCCATCAAATCCACCAATACATGGTCGTCTTGTATATGGTTCAGTCGCTGCCCCCCATAAGCTTGCGGCACTAAACTGATCCTTTCTCCAGGAATGTCACTGCTCTGCTTGCAATCTTGATCGTCTGGATCTTTGAGATCCATTGCATCATGCAGATCATCATCAACCGCGTATACGTTGTCGCCGAAGACAAAGACTTTGTCCGGAAGGTCAAATGGGGGACGGCTATTCTCATCTCGGCTATCATCATTGCTGTCAGCTGCATTTGGCTCCCCGCGCATATCATCCCACTGCCAAGTCCAAGGTTAGTTCTTCCCGATTCCATTCGATCGAATGTATCCAATTGTCCACTAACTAGGATGTTCCAAGATTTCTTGCAGCCAATCGGATCTGGGACCCGATTTCGAAGGCGCTTATTGGCGCTGTCGATGCTTCGTTGAATATATGGTTCTTGGTTACTGTTCGACGGGTCGTGAAGTTCTACGGATTGAAAAAGTACGATGTGTTGGTCCGATTCAATGCGCGGCTGATTATTTTTTCGGTGAGCCTCGATGTAAGTATGCCCCCTTATCACTTGCTATGCGAGACGTCGCGATATCTGATGTCGGCACCTTATAGGCGCTTCTTATTGGACTCTTGTTTATGCCAAACCCGTTCATATACCTCATGTTCCACCCGGTAGTGTATATGATCAAGCTCAATATTGAGATGACTATGGCATCCTTGATCTTGAAGCTCGCGCGGGTGCCGTTGGCGGACACTATGGCACTCAGGGAGCGCTCAAGGCCTTCTATGACAGGGAGGCCCAGCGAGACAGTATCTGTTTGAAGAACGGCTTACGCTTTGCCCTTGGGATCGCCTAGCGACGGAGCGTCATGGACAACTTTCGAATTCTCGGCTTTGCATGTGGGCAGTTGGGCTTGTTGTACGCTGGGTTACATGTCTATGTATTGTACCTAAGCAGCGTGAAAGCAACTAGACTTGCAAGTCGGACATGAACAAGGCGTTTTGAATAAGCTCCTATACTGCCCCGCTATACCCTGGGGCTCGGGGCACGTCCTCAAAGATCCGCGGATTGGGACTTTGATGTTTGGGAGTCGGGGATTTGACGAATGAGTTGGCGTGATAACCAGGGACGCGTCTAGTTCCGGGTGAGAACAGCAGTGATTGTGTTATACCATCGAGGGAGAAAAAGCAACATCTGGCCTTGTCTCGTCCCGATCAGTTCGCGGTCGCCAATCGCCATGAAAACGGGCCACGGTACGTTTTGATCTACGGCGCAGAAACGGCCACGGCGGCTTTGCTCGTTCTCGTTCAGATATGGGGGTCGGTTCGTTCCAAAGCTCCCAAGTTCCTGGCTGAAGACTGGAAGGTCTGGCATCATGGCAGCCAAGGTACTGACAACAAGTTGACTCTCAGCTCTGGTCTCACGCCCGTAACGACGTGCTCCCCAGGCCGCTCCGACCGGGTCAAGTCTCTTGGGGCCACTGACGCCTTTGACTACCACTCGCCCTCCGTCGGGAGAGACATTCGGGCATACACCGACAATGATCTGGCCATGGCGGTCCATTGTATTACCACTACTGAATCCATGGCCATATGTTACGAGGCCATGAGTGACGCCGGGGGCAAGTATGTCGCTCTCGACCCCTTCCCGGCGCGGACGCAGACACGCCGGAGTGTGCGGCCATCCTGAGTGTTTTCTTTGACCATACTGGGAGAGCCAGTCCTGTGCAATAAACACTTCAACGCCGACGCAAGACCAAAAACTCGGGCATTTGCAAAAGACCTTGTTTTCGGTGGTGCAGCAGATGCTGGATGAGGGTCAAATCAAGACTCACCATTATGAGGCCAGAACAGGGGGTCTGAAGGGCCTGATTGATGGAGTCGAAGAGGTGCGGAAGGGTCGGGTGGCTGGAAGGAAGCTTGTCTATCAGATTGCTGCTTGAGAGTCGGGGAGTCGCGGGCTGTCTTCCGTTCAGGTCATGGACATGTACCAGGTCTGGTACAGGCAGTCAGGGTCAGGTATCTCCTTGGGGTATTCAAGGGACCTTGCACTGAGTACTAGTACATGTGGAGGCCCAGAGTACCTGTGGTTCAAAACAATGGCATAATATCACCTAGCTTGGTACTCTTCACCTATGGCTTCCCGTATAGCTAAGCCGAAGAAGCATGGCCCTTGCTATCGTGGTTGAAGGAGAGACCGGGGCCCAAAGGATTGTCGATACTCCCATCCCCGCCCACCGCCAATCCGTCTCGTCTCTCTACATTACGTCCAAGTCCAAGCCTGTCCAACGCCTGAGTAGGTAGCGGGCAGCTAGTACGTACTGCCACCAAAACGAGTTCTATTCGTACATGTAGTTCATAGAACGAACAACTGCCTGGTAATTGTTGGCGAGCTTTCGTCTGCAATGCCGCAACCGCATTCAGATACCCCCCGAGACAAATGCCCGGCATATCTTGAACCTGCCATGGTTTTCCGTCTTCATGTTCCCAGCCCGCACCACACCACCCTCCTCTACCCTTGATTCGGACATCTCAGAGCAGGTCCCGTCCGAGTCGAAAGGCCGCCGAACTTAGTCGAGACAACCTATGAGCCCAGCCCGAAGAGAACGAGAGGCATGTGCGACCGGACCGGACCAGACCAGACTTCCAGTTTAATTTGGGGTCTCCCTCTTGGGTGTATCGGTGACGGATGGCCACGCTAGAGACGAGGGTTACGGACCCCGATGTCGCGACCACGCGGTCTTTCTATGTATACATCTCATACCAACAGCCGTCACGGATGCACCCCACTCCAGAGCTCATACCGCTTTACGTCACCATGTAACTCACGAGGTAGCATACGCGTATCCTTTTCCGGAACAGCAGCCTCTCCTCCAGAGGTTATGCCCAACCCCGCAGTCGCGCAGGTTTGAAGTCCGGTGTCACTGCCCCTCATGCCCTTCTCTGATCGATAACCATTACCGCTCCTGTTCCGCCTAGCCAAAAACCAGCCCACAACAATCCCCAGAGCCAAGGCTGCTACAACCCCTACCGCCAGGCCAACCTTGGCTGCTGTGCCTAAGGTGCCATCATTGGCCTCCAATGGTGTTGATGCAGCAGCCCAAGTACTAGAAGACGTAAGGGTGGCAGTGGCCGACACGGTGACTGTCTGTGTCGCCTGTTGCGGACCCTGGTCGGTAAACTTGGACGAAATGTTGAAGAAATGCGAAAGTGCTCTCCCCGCCGTGTCCCCTTGGAAGAAGATGCTGAGAACAAAGACGTTTGAGAAGGCCAGGTTCTTTGCCGTCGCAACGACCCAATGGCTGCTTGAGATATTCACGGCATTGTCTTCAGGGCTCAAGTTGGTTAGGGTTGTACGCCGGGATAGAAATATGAAAGCAGGCGGACTTACGGACGACGTACTCAAACGCCTGGTTGGCCGGTATGTCGCCGTTGGAGCTGTCGGCCTGGTAAACGACAACCGAGAACGGAATGTCGTTGTCCTCGGTGTCTGTCCATGCGGCTTCAATGGCGGAGCCCTCGGCGTAGACTGGGTTTGCCCCGAAATCCGCCGCCGTTCCAGTAAGAGGGGGCGGGGGACTTGTGAATCTGACAGCCAATGCAGGCCCAGAGAATGCGAGTTCAATCGGCAATGTTGAGGGATGCATAATTGATGGCCAGGCGTCGGATCTCGAGAGCCGCAAACTGACCGGGGCCAGGAAGGAAAGGTGTTGAAAGGGGACTTTCTCGAGCTGTGGAACCGGCTGTTGCTCGGAGGTCGTGGGCGATCCTGGACCTGGGAGAAGATCCCGGCCCATTCTTAAAATCCCAAGTTGCAGGCACGACGGTGCTTTGGCTGAGTGGCTCCCGCCACTGCAGCATGTTTCCCCAAGCCCGCAGACCGCAACCCGCTGGTACCGTGCCGCCCTGCCCAGACTCGGCGTCAAGTGAAACGACTGGAGGCGACCCTCTCCCGGTAGGACCCATAATAAGAACACAAGAAATGGGGGCACTCCAAAAGGAGTACTGTCTTGGAGGTGCATGGAACTAACAGCGATTCCCGTCCATTGGCTGGAGAACCGCCAACTACAGAGTTCGCTTCCAACGCACCCAATCACGATGACACCACAAGCGCCAGTTGGTAATGGTACAATACCTCTCAGAAAAAAGCTAGCTTACCGCATCAGATCGGAACATTGTGTTGCAAACCTGTCCAAAGAGCTTTCAGCAGGCTGCCTTGCCTGGCTCACTGGACGAAGTGCCTCGGTCTATGTTGCTGTCTTCACGAATCCTGGCCACTAGTCCGGTCCTAGCGAACCTTGGAGGCAGACGGGGGTCACTGGACGGCTGCCGGAGCGAACGGACAAGGCGACAGACGCTTCAAAAGGGCAGAGAATCCTCCTCCAAATTTACCAGGCACTGTCCGGCATCCTACAGATACAGCCATGGTCAGGTCAGGGGGGAAATATGGAGGGTTGAAGCAAAGGTCGTAGGGATGCTCGTACGAGATTGAACCATATGCTGCTGTCCAAAAGCGGGAGGTCATTGCTGCTTGTAGTTGTGGTTGTGAAACTCCCTGGCATCGAATGGATGAGATCGTCCAATAGAATGTCAACACTGCCACCGCCGCCGCCGCTGCTGCTGTTGGTCATGTTGGCGTTGATGTTGTTTCGCCCGACTCGATGCGTCTCGCCAGAAGTTGCACACACTGAGCCACAACCTTGCACAATTCCTGCCGGCCGAGGGAGGTAAACATGGAGCTAATTTGATCTGACTATCCTCCAGCTAGATCAAAAGCTCAGTACAAAGAAAAATGACGGCCCGCAATGGCGAATCCCAGAAGAGACCGTAGCCAGGCACCAGTAGTCGAGCATACATGTGCTCTGGCTCGGCGGCCTCAAAGCTGTGGCAGGAGTGGAATTGCATCGGAGCGGCGAGAGTGCAAGGTCCAAGCAGACCTTGTGGGAAAAGTAGTACCAGGGATTCATTTTGACCTGACAGCGAAGGAAAATTGCACAACGAGCAGGAAGCGGTATATAACCAGTTCAAACAACTTGATTTGGAAGCCCATTGGACGTTGATACCGGGGGCCAAATGACCGCAAGAGGCGCATATTCTCATCCAGGACGGCTTTCAGCTTGCTGTTAAGGCGCAGCGTCTTATCATACGTCTGCTCCAAACTGAGATCATTGAGGTACTTTGCCCCTTTGAGCCGGGCGGGCAGTGTCCGCATCAGTGCATATCAAATCAATATTGCAGTCCCCTTCCCGGTGAACAAACACCGGGGGCCGCCCGCGCGGGCGGCCGGGCATCGCAAAAATCGAGATGCAGTACCTTTGCGACCTGTTTTCTCGATTCCAAGGGGTTGCAGCTCCGCGCAGCCGCTGCGCGGCCTGTTGGCGGCCGAGGACGTCGATTTCGAGAATCAAAAGTGAGATTCTCGAGCGCCCGAAAATCCCGCACCGCCCCGCCCGACAATCGCGACAACCGACACCAACGACAACAACAAGCTGCAACAAGTTTGCGAGATTAGGGGGATACTGGGTACGAAAACCACCCGACTCTTTCGACGTTCTGAAGAAGAGACAGGGCACCCCCGGCCCTGCCCGGTTCTGGGGGAGCGGAATCAAGAGTCTGGCGGCGCGACCGACCAGTGCGACGAAGCTACGAGGACCGGAGCGAAAGCTGTTGTACGATTCCGATTGCAAGAGTTGTTAATCGACCGAGGAGACGGAGAGTAACGGGTTCGTTAAGGAAGGCACACGGGCGGCCGGCTCTCCTGCAAGGCGCTTTGCCCTCTTGACAAACAGCACACTACAAGAGGAGGAACTACAATGGTGGATCAGGGCTGGTTAGTGGCAGTGCGACC
>NW_026944237.1:0-5053 GCF_033297405.1 Parathielavia appendiculata | reverse complement strand
TGAGAGGAACGTGCTAAAGTGGTGGTTCAGTTGGATGCTCTTATTCTTTTCTGAATAAGGGGGTGCGAATCTTGCAGCCGCAGTAGTGGTCCTCGGTCCTAGACCACGTGACTACTACCCCTGTAATAAACCTGCCCTCACCCGGGGTCCTCCTGCGAGGACCTCACTCTGGCGTAGATATTCCAACAGAATAGCCTCATCAGGGGTCTTGGTATTGGCCGAGAGTCGCAGAGGCTCGCATGGGGCCCAGCCCGTTACATTCTTCTTTACATTTAAAACCGCCTTCTACCGGACTTGACCCAAGAAAACTCTCTTAAGGGTTGTCAAGGGTCTAGACTTTATCCCCAACGACCCGCAGGCCGTACTTTCGAAGCTGGATGTTAAGTTACGGACGCCAACACCCCCTGGGACTCCTTATAGACCACAAGCACCATGGGTCTCCAAGACGCCCTGAACTACCAACGAGGCCCTTTCGCAGTCTACCCTTATCAAGGATCAGATTGCGAGACACCAAGGAAGCTCTCCAACTCCGATTTTAGCCTGTCGACCAGCTTTCGAAGGGAATACAAGCGGTTTCCCATCGGGTCATCCTTTTAGACGCCAAGGTACGGACACTTCAGAAGGCCAACAAAGCACTTTCCAAGCGCCGCAGGGCCAAACGGACGCGTCTCCAGGATAGCAGGGCTATTGATGGAAGCTAAACTAGGGACAAAATGGCAGAGAAGGGTGTAGTAGAAGGGGAAGGGCGCGTCGAGGAGGAAAATGAAGGGCCATCAATGTCACGGGATTCCCCGTCCCTGTTCTCATGGTTATGTCATATGCTTGCGGTTATGCATACGTCATGGGGTCTGATCATACGTCTATGGTCATGCTTACGCATAGGCCTCTGCTCCAGTACTTAAGGTCTGGTTGCACGCCCATTCCTGTCATCTAGCTCTTGCTCTCGTTGTAGCAATATCGATCTTGTATGTGCGAGTTGACCAGACCTTGGGTGGTGCCCGTCACAATCAAAGAGGCTTCGGACGGGTTCGCGGCTCTATGGCATCTGCCGCAAGACTAGCCATAATGCAAGGACATGCCCGGAGGCTGGAGAAATAGATAGCTCAAGCGATTCTAAGTAGTTTCAATTGATCGCATCAGATTTTGGTGGACTTTTGGCAGTTTGCAGTGGTGTGGTCTAGAAAAATGTCCCGGTCAATGGGTCAATGGGGTGTCCCGCTCAATGGTGGACATGAACGGATACGTGATATCATGGAATGATCACCACCTTCTTGACACAATCTATATCGGGCACCGTTCAGCCCACTCCCCGACTCCCCGACATCCTTCAGACCGGTCTGAGTCAGACACAACCTTTGAGAGCGGTCTAGACGTGGACTGGTCGAAGACTGGAGGCTGGAGCCTTCTAGTCTCCCTGAACTTGCATCATGTGTGCATTTGGTGCCCCGAAGTCCGGACGCCACTGTTTTGCTAATTGAGCTAATTTAGCTCATTGGACATAAGGTACTTAAAATACCCTGACTGTGGTGTTCACCTCAGCAAGTGTGAAGCGAGCTTCCATCTTGGTGTGTGTAACACGCCAAGATTCGTTCAGCCAATCTTTCCTCTAAGACCTCATTTGTCGAAGCCTAGAAGCTCCTTCCTCCTCATTCCATGTGTAAACACGATGTTAGAGTCGTCATTGAAGCTTCGCTTCAATGCAGGAACTCATCTAAATTACCTAAGGTAGAGTAGAAGGTGTACACTCCCCTCCACCTTGAGCGACCTATCTCGTCTCTCCTCGTGTTGAACGTCTTCCGATCCATCTTTGAGTCTTGCACGAGGCACGAGGCGTTGGCACTCAGCTCCCGAACGGACACATTCGACACAGCCCGTCGGACGGTTCAGCCCTGTTCCCAGTCGTGTCTGTCACTGAGTGGAGGAAGCCAACAGTTAAGAGAGGCTCTCATTCGAGCACAAGGTAAACTGCCGACACAGCCGTATCGGACATTCGGCGGAAACATGAATTCAGCCCGCATCGATCTAGAGGTCATCGAATCCCAGGAATCAAACGAATTCAGCGCGACGGCGGTGTCACTATTCTTGTATCATCTTGGGACCCTATCACAATACAGGTTGTCATGTAATTGATCCATCATAGGCGGACTGCCGGGGTCCCGACATCTCAGGAATCCTCCGAGTCCAGTCGTTTCCGTCGGAGCTCCCGTCATGAGCCAGCCCGCCGGGCTGTGCCATTGGATGGTGTGTCAGGCAGAACCATTCAGCCCGATCGGAGAAAGAACATCAACCACATACTGAGGCTAGGGGCTTGTAAAGTATAAAGCAGCAGTGATGAACCGGCTCAGTCGTAACATCTCAACTCACACAACTCGCTCCACTCCCCAATAACCACAGAGAACAGCAACACCCGATCCACAACACTAGCACTATCTTTGTCTCTTCCTCACCTGTCCTTCTCTCAACAATGAAGTTCTCCAACATCCTTGCCGTCTTCGCCGGCGTCGCTTCTGCCGCGCCTGCCAACACCGAACGCGCCGAGGCGGGCCCCAGCGGCCACGAGGTCGAGATCAGGGGATTTACCTATGGCGGCTCGGGCTGCCCGGCCAAGTCGGTTGGGAGCCAGCTGTCAACAGACCTGACGACTCTGACCCTTCTCTACGACTCGTTCATCGCGCAGTCCGGCGAAGGCATCAAGCCCTCCGAGCACCGCAAAAACTGCCAGCTCAACGTCAAGCTCAAGTACCCTCACGGCTGGCAGTTCTCGGTCTTCAAGGCCGACTACCGCGGCTACGCCAACATCCATCCCAAGGACAAGGGTACCTGCAAGGCCACCTATTACTTCTCTGGTGACTCTAAGCAGGTACGTCTTCACATGTGATCGGACTGGAGTTGCCCATGCAGTGACAGAAGATATTCAAATGCTTACTCAACCGCTCAACAGTACTCGAGCGCCGTGACCTTCCACGGTCCGTACGATGACAATTATCTCAAGACGGATCAGTTCAACCTGGAGAGTCTCGTCTGGTCGCCGTGCGGCGCCGAGGGCATGCTCAACATCAACAACGAAGTCCGCCTGACGCCTCTTGACTCCAAGAGAGCGAACTTGCTTACGGTAAAGCCCCTCACCCCTTTCCCTTTCATACGCTCGAGGCGCTCTGGAATGCACCGCAACACCCGCGTAATGCCGATGAAAACTGATCCTGTTTCTCCCCTCAATAGGTCGACTCCACGGATCTCAAGTTCAAGCAGATCTGCTACCTGCAGTGGAGGAAGTGCACCAAGTAAGCCCAAGCGGCTGCGATCGAAGAGCCCAAATCGGGACCAGGGGTGATCTGAGGGTGCGAAGTTGGTGGACACATTTCTTCCTGGATCCCGGACGTTGTCCAACCCCTCGCTCTCCGGTCCATCGTCTGTTCTTGCTCTCTGTTTTCAGACCAGCCGGCTTCTTTTTCGAACCCAGACTGGTAACTACCGTTCTTCCACTCGTTCTGTCTTCTTTTGGCTTTGGCTTTGTCTTTTTGCGAGCAACTCATTATCCACTCCTTTATTGTTACGTCAGATAGCATGAAACACACATGGCATTGATCGCTAAGAAGAAGCCATACCGTAAGAAGTGACTGGAATTTGATGAGTAGAGTGGAGCGATGTTTTTTTAAAGAATTGTCCCATCACAGAGGGGTCCAGAATTATTATGAATCAGATGGTACCTCACTAGGTTCCTACTTCCTAGGGTACTTTAACGTTAGTTTAAATCTAGTTTATTCCATTTTAGAAACGTACCTTTAGAAAGGTGCCTAATCTAATTGCCCTTCCCAATGCAGCACTGCAGCAGTCCAATTGTTTGCACATGTGGGTTTTGAGCCTGAGGTGATCCTGCCTCAAAATCAGCAGCGTCAATGTCTGCTAGTCCGCCTGACATCTTTCCATTAAAATTGCAGGGTTGATTAAAACGCCAACGTTTCAAGGGGTCGAGCCTCCAGGATCTGGACCAGAACACCCAGAGGCATTTAACTATGGGCTTCATTCAGCCGCGGCGGTGGCTGAGTGACTCCCAGCGCCCAGCCACCAGAAACACAGCCTCCGCCCATCCAGCGCTGTCGGAATGTGATAAGAAGCTGAGGCCCTCAGAGGTTATAAAGCATCTTTCGGCTCGTAGGAAAGCGAGGGACAAGAGTGCTGCTCCCCTAGACAAACAAGTTCTTTGCGCAGACCTACCTTGGTCTTACTCAAACAACCGAATATGGCCTCAACTTCGCGTCTATCCTCAGTGGCGGCCCGTAGGGCATCCCGCAACTGAATAATCCGGTTTTGACCAACCTCAATTTCTTGTTGTATTCGCTCGATGGTCTCCTCCCCCCCGCGGATTTGTTGCTCTAGTTGGGGCACTTCCCGTTCGTAGTCATACCGCGCGGTATCCTCATCAACAATCAACTTGGAGATGAGGTCGTCAAAATCTCGTCTCAGACGTTCGGCTTGCGCCTTTAGCATCGCTGAGTGCCGCATATTTGACACCATGATTAGTAACACAAGGAGCTGATTCAGGGGCCACTTCAAAACCGGCGTGCGTCAAAGCAAAGGGCAAGCAGACGTCTGAAGGAGCAGTTATTCAGCCAAATGATGAGTGGATGCAAACGAGAAGACGGACGTTCAGAAATGATAAGAACTGATGTGAGCATGTGTCAAGACAGTGCGGGGGCCTTTGTTGTGTGAATTATGGTAGCATTGGACGAGCAAAAAATTGCTGTTGGCACGCCCCATGTGTTGGAATTGAGTTGTGATGTAGTAGCTCCACGTCAGCTGCATTAGCGCATAATTGACCAAGGCCGGCGCCATCAAACCCCCGAAGGGCACGCCAATCAGCTCGCAACTATGGACCCAGCCAGCTGGTACAGTGAATGTGCGGGGTCAGAAGTCTCCGACCACCCCGCGTTTTCCCAGCCACAAACAGATTATACATCTAAACACAACTGGCTAACATGATTCACCATTGACTCGGACACCCCATTAAGTCGGACACATTTTCCGGACTATGCCACTACAAACTGCCAAAAGT
>NW_026944236.1:328109-382756 GCF_033297405.1 Parathielavia appendiculata | reverse complement strand
GCATACCTAGTGGACGAGATCCTCAAGGTCAGGACAAAGGGGAGAGGCAAACAGCTCCTCGTCAAGTGGACGGGCTATTCGCAGCCGACATGGGAACCCCTCAGGAATTTCTTACACACAGACGCTCTAGCTAGGTACGAGGAAGTTCACGGGCGAGTCAGGGACTGACAACTCCCCATGAAGAAGGGGAGGAGGGGGGTATTGTAACGGGCTGGGCCCGGTGCGAGCCTCGGCGACTCTCGGCCAATACCAAGACCCCTGATGAGGCTATTCCCACTCGCCCCACAGCACACCGAACCTTCTAGCAACGCGCTCAGACCAGCGCGCCGACGAGGATAAGTATGCTTGCGAGCTACCAGAGTCTGTTGTCTCTCCTTTTCTTCTCCAAGTTCAGTGTACTCGTAGAGTCGTCAACAGCTAGTTGCAATATACTGCCTGAGACCGTTACAGTTGTGAACCCTTTGGCTTCACCGAACCTCACCCCGTTGTCAATTAAACCTTCAGAAGTCCCTTTCAGAAGTTGGCGTTTCGAGATTCGTCACAGGTCAACGTCGCTCTCGTCCCTGCAGGTCACTCTGATCCGCTCTAGATTCCTGGCTTCCTTCACTACCACTACGTATCGCCAGGTTCTCTGGTTCTCGTATATCTGGATCTCTGCCTTGATTACCTTCCTTATAGCTGCTACTTGGACTTTCCCTTTCTTACTTTCCTCTACTCTAGACGTATCAACTATATAGAACAGGGTGTCCGTGAAGGTCGTCGGTGTTATATTCGACAGGGAGAAGGTTCGCAGCCAACTCGGTTAGCTTGCTGGCGGCGTATAAGCAGCCTCCATATATAACACCCTTGGACTCGGCTGAGTTATATAGAGATGGGCTGCGTTGCGTATAAGGGCGTCTATCTGGTCTCGGGCTTATCTCAATTCCTCGCAGAGTTGCTGAATCGCGTCTTGTTGTTTGCTGACCACGTCGCGCAGTTCGCAGATTGTGTTCCGTTGTTCGGCATTTATCTCGCGCGTCCCGTTTCGCTGTTCGTTGATTGCTTCTAGGAGCGTTTGGAGCCCTGTTTTCCCCGCTTCCGCCTGGCCGTTGGCTCCGCTTCCGCTTCCCAGTACGCGTGTTCCCCTCGGTGCAGTGCTTCGCGTAGCATAAATTGCGGTTCTCCTCGACGTAGTGGCCGTATCCTCCAGTGATTGCATCGCTTCACGGACTTTCGCACTCGGTTTCGGGGCGTGGCTCGGTCGTTTTGGTGAGGGTCGGCGGTCGGCCACCTCGATCACTGCCTCAGGTTGCGCCGCCGCCGCCATCTCGCGGTCCCTTGGCAGGGCGGCTCTACTTCTTAAAAGCCGATTTTACGTTGGATTCAAGCTTCTCTGAATGCCCTGGACGGATCGCTCCTATCTTAATTGAGACCACTTCCTCTTCCGATGCAGAAAATGGACGGCATACAGAACGGAGATGCTCGAATGCACAGACACCCACAGAAGCAACATTTCGTTCTACCTAGGAGGGAAATCGCCATCGGATAAGAAAGACTGGACTCCCAACATGGCAGCCGTTCGGGCAACCATACGGTTCGCAATGGCCACAGGGCGCCTTGACACGAACCAACCACAGGCCGACTAAACCACCCAACCCACCACAACACACCCAACCCACACTCCTCACCTCGTGCCACGGACAGCAGGCACCGCTTCAGCCGCCGAAGATAAGACGTTGAACACTTGGAGAATCGCCTTCAAGCCAGCCTACTAACAACCCTACTAACCCAGGAGAATCCGCAGAGGAATCGTATAAGAGAGGACATGAACTAGAATGAGTTTTGCATGGGCTTCGACGAGATCAGGACATATTTTGGGAAATGGATAGTCAGATTGTAATAGCTGCCCTTTCAGGTTACCCGCCGGGCGTCAATGAATTGTATTGTATTGTATTGAACCACAACCTGTACCTGAAACACTACGATCCATCAACGAACTTTATCTTCAACCCTATCTTTACTGCCAAGGCCCTTGCAAACGTGTTTTCGACCTCCCCTGGATACTGCTGCCCTGTATTTGTATGGATCGGCTCCCTACGGCTTTCCCTGACGCCCCCGGGGTCCCCGATGGCCCGGACGGTCCGCGGCCGTCGTCACCCACAGTGCCCCACTGCTACTCTTCAACGTCCGCCTCCCGCCCACGACATTCACGGATCCTGGGATGACGATGGGCACGAAGATGGGGTCATTTCCCATACATTCGAGGGCCGATTGGATGAACTGTTCGATCAAGAGGAGCAAGGGGAAATGGAGGAGTCCCAGGCACTAGCTGTATCAAGGTTGCAGGCGGGTAACTATAGCAATTGAACCAGTTTCGTCGCAGATCACGGAGTAGTTTGATGAAAACAAATGATGCAGGTCGTGATGGATCCCACGAATGTAGTGAGCCTTCGCGAGATGCAAGGCTATTGTTATAACGTTATCGGGATCTCCAATAGTACGATGTACCTTTTGGAATTCGCTATCATCGGGAAAACTCTTTTCCCCAGCCCCACTCTTTCCACGGCACGTCGAGACATTCCCACTGCTCTGCTAGACAGGCCCTATTTATTTTTACCCCGTCCCCTACATCTTGAAGCGCATTGTCACGGGTGGGCGCAACTGACCACTGCGTAACACCCTCAAAAGAGGGACCGTGGTTCGAACTGTCCAGTCGAACCAGGAGTTGCGCACATGAACCTCACACTGTCACGACCCGTGACACGCATTCTGGGTCGGAAAAGAAAGGGGTACCAAAAGCTCTGACCCAAGCTCACGACCTCCAGGGCTACATATCAATGGCACCAGACGCCTTACAGCTGAAGCGAGACACACCGCTACTGCCAGGCTGCTGCCACATGAATACTTGATGAGGTCGCTCAACCAGCGAATTGAAAGACAGCATCCTTACCAAGATGTTGCTTAATGCAATAACGGGCAAGACAAAAGGTACCATGATAGTTCCAGATAATCTGTACAACAGTGCCTTTATTGGGTAGGCACAAGGCCACTGCTTCGGCCAGCCCCTGAAAGCAACCGAGTCGGACTGGAAATTTGGGGTACCCAAACAGGGGCCAGTGCCAATAAGAAAACGGCCCAGACACGTGCCTGGTTGGTTGCCTTTACTAGGGCACTGCGCGTATGCAGCTGACTACTCGAGCTAACTTAGGGAGGTATCAGCGGTAAGCTCGCACCCTGGCTCATGCGACCCTGAGAATCCTTGTAGCTGCTCCACCGCCGACGGTGATACCCAACTAAGCCTTCGGTAACAAACCGCGTCCGCATCACGCGCTACCGAGCAAGTAACCTCACCATTCTTCTTTTACGGATTTGCACTCACCGTTTCTTTCTCTTTGGCCTCCTCAGCTCCAGTCCAGTCCCGACGAAGGTCCTCGTAACACCCCAGGCCACCAATGTCTTCATCAACACGAGCAGCGCCCCAAGCGCTCACGACTCCATTTGTTCTACCGCAGAGTTGTGCGAATCAGTTCATCACGACCAGCTTTGCATCCAGGTCCACCTACGTTACCGTTGTCGCTTCTTGCCCAGCCGATCCCCGATTTTCGGCCTGCCAGCCTCCAGGATGGGACTCGGGTGGCGAGGGCAGCAGTTTCCAGTTCAGCCCGGCCGTTTGCCCGAGCGGGTGGACGGCGTATAACCTGGGCGGCACCGTGTCTTGGGTTCGTCACGGTGCCAGCATGAATCTCATCACCTCCAAGACGTTCTCCACAGCCTACTGCTGCTCCAGGTAAGAGGTTCCGCTTTAGGTAAAACCCAGGGTTGGTACAATCACAATGGCTGACCGAGTTACCTTACAAACGTAGCGGGTTCACCTACTCACACTATCACGACCTCCTAATCGACGGCTTTTCCAGGACCCCACTGGCATGCTTCGCCAACACCACTGACACGGCTGCACCCACCGCCACCGCATCCCCCGCGGGTTCACCACACCGTCTCCGAGTTCACAACGCGTGGCACATCTCGTGGGACGCCTCCGACATCTCTTCGCTCAGCCCAACTCCGCCGCCCTTCGCCCCCTGCACCACCTCACCCGTGATTCGGTCCTGGGTGCCCGGCGCCACTGTCGAGCCCAATGCATTTTTTGTACCTGGAGGCGCTTGTGAGTGGAACGACGGGACATCACGCTGGAGCAAAGGTGAGACGATAGGGATGTGGTTCTTGATGGTTGGTGTGCCTATCATTGGCCTGGCGATACTGGCGACGTGTCTCGGGTGCTGGTGCCGTCGGCGTCGGCGGAGGGTTAGGGACGGCAGAGAGACAGGGACAAGCCTTTGGCGCCTGGAAAGTCGCCAAAGCGACATGGCGAAAGCGGACGGGAACGGAATTCGGACTGATGGGGGACCCAGGCCAGCGCATGAGTGACTGAGAGAATTAATCGCAAGGTACCTTAATAAGTTACTTGTTGTGTCACGGGTAGTGACAGTGTGAGGTTCATGTGCGCAACTCCTGGTTCGACTGGACAGTTCGAACCACGGTCCCTCTTTTGAGGGTGTTACGCAGTGGTCAGTTGCGCCCACCCGTGAATGTTGTGTGCCCAATAATTTATAGAAACGACGATTTACAACTGAGGTCCGGGAGCTGCCGCCTTCAGGACCGTGAGTATTACGACAACAGCGTTCAAACAACTGACCCAGAACACCGCCGTTCTCTCGTTCCGGACGAGAGGAGAGCAGGACGAGGATGGTTCTGTGCCACTGCCAGCAGAGTACAGTCGGGCAGGGATGCCGAGTTTGTCGGGAGGTGAGAGCGGTAACGAATGTGAGCTAGCCAATACCAAGCCATCCATGCAGCCAGCATGGTCGTTATCGACGTTGACGTCGTTGCGATAGTGACGACGAGGAGGACTGCTTTCCCGTTGTGGGAAGTAGCGCCAAGCAAGGCGAGGATGAGGATGTCGTCCGGCCGCCACGATGGAAACGCCACAGGTTTAACACTTTCGGCCTCCACAACCCGCAGAACAGCGCCCAAGCGACGGACACGTCTGCAGTGCACCAACTCTCAATCACCATATGCTCAAGACCACCACTAACCAAGGCCCAAAGCGCCGCCAAAGTTATCGTAGCAGTCCAAGCCATATTCTTCAAGGGGGAGCGCTTTGGAAGCCGAGATAGAGGCCGCCTTTACAAGCTTTGAGGAATAGCCACTTAACGCGGTCCTTAAGCGCGTTTCGATGGATTAAGTAGCGACTTTCCAGATGTAGGGTCACGTGGAATCATTGTATGAATCATGACAAAATTACCGTACCATACACCGGAAACTCAGCAGCGCAAGCCGCCAGCAGAGAAGAGCGTCTCGACGGCGCGCGCTCACCCTTCAAGAGTGACTTCTACGGTTCAAGGGGTCCAGGAAGCCGAGTACTTCCAGGTCGAAAAAATCCTGGACTGGCGACAAGGAAGGAGGGGGCGAATGGACCTGGTCAAGTAGGAAGGATTCGGGCGTAAGTACAACAGTTGGAAAACCTGCTGCGCATATCGAAAACTGTCCCGAGGTGCTGGAGCAATTCCACCGGGAGGTGGGATTGCCCACGCCTACCCCTCTGTGTGAGTATCCAGCTGAGTCTTATGTGAGGGTAGAGTAATGTATTTCAGTCATTTGAGGGCATGCCGTCCGCAAGGGCAGATCAGGGGCGGATTCAATCTCATCCTCCCTCTTTATGTTCTTCCCAAACTAGCTCCGTACCTACAGTGGGGGTTCAAAAGTATCCGCCACCCTACATTCTCCCAGCCACCCACATTATATAAGTTACCTCGAGGTTTAACACAGGATATCTCAACACTGCAAAGTCGTAGCAGAAAAACGCTAGGCATTGTTAAAATCCCAGGCCCCGGGCATCAATATTTGTATACAAACCCTTGGCTTTCCTAACTACGGCCAGCCAGTTCGGCATTCCGTTGATCAGCTTATCGATCAACACCTATGGGATAGCCTCCCACGCCACGCGCAGGCACACTCTTTGAACCTCTCGATATCCAAGACGTTTTGCTTCAGAGTCCATAGCTCTAGGAACATTTTCCGTAGGTTACGCTTCAGAACTCCCCAAACGTGTTCAATAGGATTCAAATCCGGGCTATATGCAAGCCAATAAAAGCCACTACTCCGTCGATCAGCAGATATAAATCTCAGCGTTATCTAGTTGAAAATGCCGGGTCTCGTCGTATGAGGTGAAAGACCTTTTTCGAAGGCCTTCTAGTAGGATCTTGCGGTATATCCTAGCCTTGGAGAGTCCTCATCACGTTCTATAACTATAAGCTCGCTCTTCCCCCTTACCCAGATTATGTAACGGTCTCAGGTAGTATATTGCAACTAGCTGATGACGACTCTACGAGTACACTGAACTTGGAGAAGAAAAGGAGAGACGACAGACTCTGGTAGCTCGCAAGCATACTTATCCTCGTCGGCGCGCTGGTCTGAGCGCGTTGCTAGAAGGTTCGGTGTGCTGTGGGGCGAGTGGGAATAGCCTCATCAGGGGTTATGGTATTGGCCGAGAGTCGCCGAGGCTCGCACCGGGCCCAGCCCGTTACAGATTATTCCCTACATCATAATTGAGATCAGCTGTAACGAGGGTGCAAATGGCTGTACGTGCCCCTGGAGATAGCTCCTGTAACCTCTCACGACCGGCGGTTAAACTGGCAACGTAACCAGCCAAATTGAGCGTCATGATGTCGAACTGTGGTGGTTCGGAAGTTGAAAGGGGAGGACGCGAGACGCGACTGTTGGGCAGCCAACAGTTACATGCTCGAGTAAGCTTAGATCAACCAAATGGGTATTGAACAGATTGAGGTATGAAATGAAGCTTGAATTAGAGTCACGATTCCAGAGTGACCCACACAAATGAAGGATCAAGATAGTGGGTTAGGGTGCCTCAGAATGTCCCTTTCTTGTTCTTGGAACAAATTGTCCTCTCTAATCCTCCCAGGGGAATTACCCCCTTATATAGAGACAGTGTGCCATGATATTGACGTTTATGTCAGGAACTGCGTCATTGTGATGGATCTGTGTTGACTGAGAGTCTCGCATTGAACATCAGTGCTCAGTCCGTGAATCTTGGTGCCAAGGAACCCACTCAGTTCAACAGCCTTACCCTGAAGTCCATGCGCGTATAAGCCCCCATCGAAATAGTCTCGAAGACGCGACATCCCCAGGCCAATTCACCTAGAGCAAGCTCCTCCCGCCGGACGTCTTTACAGCCAACCATGGCGACAGGTCCGTTCATCGAAGAACATGGCAAATCTTCAAGTTATGTTGGAATTGAAATGGAAAATGAGGCGCTCAAGAGCATGAACGAGGGCCTGAAAAGCCGACATCGAGAGCTTGCAGAAGGAAAATGATGAACTCAAGGACTGGAAAAAGAGGCTGAAAGCCGACCACAAGGAATCGCATAAAAGGAATCAGAAGTTCCACGCCGGGGTCAGAGAGATCGAACGCTAACCTCGAGGAATCGCGGAAGAGGCGCCAGGAGCACAAGGTCGAGAACAAGAAGTTGGAAGGCCACCGCAAGGACCAATGGCATCCGGTTGAGACAATGGAAAAGGCGAATATGCAGTAGGCGGTCGACCTCGCAAAGCAGCGACAAGAACGTGCACAACAGCGACAGCGGATCGCCAAGCTTGAAGCAGAGCTGAAACGTCGAGACGAATCAGAGTTCGACAACAGAGAGGGAACTGATTCACCTGAAGACAGTGGCCCAGAACTGAGACGCTAACGACGCCTCTAAGCTTAAGGCAATGACCTAATAGAGAGGCTTAAGAACACTGTCGCGAGGCGCGGGGGACAGTGGGGACGGCGCCATGGTGGCGATGGCGGCGACGGGCTTAATATTGATTGGAGAGAACGCACAAGAAAGGACCGAAGACCATCCTGTCAAAACTGAGCCTGTCATCCATCCCCTCTAGTAGCTTTCTTCTTTTTTTTTTTTTGCTTTTATCGCTTTCTTCTTTTCTTTTTTTGGTTTTCTCTGTTTTTTCCGTTGTCCTTCCGTCTCTGTATTGTGGCTTACAGACATCGAGAAAAGAATGGATAACTCGGCGCCTCGGGCGATTAACATGCTATTAGAACGTTTGGTCATACCACTATCACATGATTAGATAAGAAGAGCCACACCGAATCTCCTGATTCACATTCGAAGATCAGACGAACATCAGTGTACACCCATGACATGATCTTGCTTAAAGCGAGCGTTCTAGGAGACTAAAAGGTGTAAGGGATCCCGCAATTGAGGCAGGTTGTTTGCCATGAGATCAGCTCCGGTGTTTTCCAGCCCTTCTGAAGTAAATTGGGGGTCAACGATTCCCTCTAATTGCTGTATTCATTTATCTCCCTACCGCTCAGTTAATCACCCAAGACCTCAGCTCAAACCGACCGCCAATGCCCCAAATATCCCCATTCCGTCCAACAATGCGCCTCGGGTCCAATGCCCACCTGACAACTCTGAAGCCTTCAGTAACAGGGTAACATCCCTATTCTTTGTAACCACTTCTTGGAGAGACACAGTCCCAACTCAGTCAACACCAGAGGCAGATCCAGCATGATGATTCCGAGACTGACTGTGGTCGGTGTGGGTAAGCCATACGGATACTCTTTCGCGCAGGCTGTCGTTCGCTCTTGGATCTATCTCCATGGCGAAACACTTGGATTGTAGACCGGAGAATCTGACCAAAGGTTGCAGTTTCCGGAGTGGTGGCATATGTCTGGTCACAACTTCGCAGGGAAGGGGAAACAATCGAGCGCATGTTCTCGCAACGGCGAGCACGATGAGTTAGAGGTTGTTCGTCGAGGCCCACGGAAGCACTTGGACGATCAATGAATAGGAAAGCAGGGCGGTGTCGTTTCATAACGGAGAAGTATATGTTTGTGTCTCTCCTTGAATGTACCGAGAATAGGTCCTTTCCCTTATCGACCCTTTTGTCCAGGCGCTGCTCTGAGATCTGGTGTCCTATTATCCTCGATCACCGGAGATTACATCCTGAAGAGAACGAGCGCCATGAGAAATGACATAAAGCCAAAACCCAAGGGGGGACTCACAGTCCCAGCAGAGGAACTCCCAGCAGTGCTATTCGTCCTCCCCCCTGAGGTGCCAGTTGTGTTCGAGCTGGTGTCGATCGTGAAAAAGGTTGCGCCAATAGCAGGCCCGAGTCCCAGCTGTGCCCGCCATCTCGATAGCTACAGGAGTTCTGTTAGCTAATCCGCTGTGCTACCAAGGAAGGGACTGTCTAGCTTGAAGCTTACATTCCAGTTCTGCGTTTCAGCTTCCATACCTACAGACTCGAAGCCTGCGCTGTTGAATCGTGCCGGTTGGGTGTAAAGAGCGTAGATGAAGCGGTGCACACCAGTGCCTGGCGATGGGTTTGGGTTCGTAAACGGCGTGAGCGGCCGGAATTGTCCATTAGGAACCGCAAGGAGCTGGGCAGTGGGTAGCACAGTCGAGTGTTGCCCCGTCTGTGTATAGTTGCCGGCGAGATAATGGCGTAGGTTTCTCGCTGTTGGATCGCTTCGAGCTGGAGCATCGGCATCAAGCTGAACCGACATCTTATTAGGTCGCGTCAGGGAAGATTTTTTGTCTCGTGGACATACCAGGTAGATCAAGAAGCGTGTCTGCGCCGTGATATTTGTGGCGTTGTTAAGATTCTCCACGCTGAACTCGAAGGGCATTGTGGCTTCTGAAACGCTCAGGCTGGAACCAGGGACAAGGAGCTCGTCATGGTCATCGTCGCCCGCTTTGTAGCTGGCGTAGAAGGACACGGAGGGATCAAGAGCTGCGACAACTTCGGGGACGATGCCTGACGCCACAAATTGGTTCTTGAAGTCGAGCGTGCTGACACTGGTGGCTGCGTGGTCATCGGCGAGCGCAGACAAAGCCATCGCCAGGATGGGTAACCCTGTATATCGAAACATTCTCCAAAGAATAACAGACAACCAGTTGCCTTGTGATGGTGTAACAATGATATTAGGGTGGCCTGGACCGAAGCTGTAGGGTGGAGGGAGGGTAACTGTAAGCACCTACTGAGGAGCCGACGAAGACAAACGGGTGCAAGGGGAAAGATTTATGTGATACACATAGCTAAAGTAGGTCGAGGGAAGGAGAGATTCATTCGCTCAACAGCACGATAAGAGGCACTTGTATCATTTTGCTCTCATTCCACCGGTACCTGTCTCGAGTCGGTGGTGGCATGGTCCGGTCCGGAGACACGGCAAGCCGGTGGGAGTTGACGTCCCAAACACTTGAAAAGGACATCATTATCGGGTGCACGGGGTCGTTGTAGGGAAAGCTATGTAACAGAGTCTGCATGAACTGCATTCCTCGACCGGGAGCCGGGGAGCCTTCTCAGCCAAGGCGGAGATCACACTTCCTTGGCGGCACTCCTGTGCTTCAGGATTCAGCCGCTTCAGTCACGCAGCGTGTGCACCTCTCCCGCAAACGTGATGCTCCCCGTGCCGCCACTGCCAACGTTGTGGCGGAAAGAGAAGTAATCCTGGTACTGGATTTTGCTGTTGGGGTTCGCCCCGGTCTGACACTATCAGTGCTGACTTCATGGTCGTTTTCCCGCACAAGAGATAGGCACACATACCATGGTCCCATGGAAGACATATCCCTTTCCCTCGACGTGAGGCGCGTTCTGGGGCATTTTCTTCCCGTTGCGCCACCACGAGAGACCCCTCTCGCTGACGTTGCTGACAATGATCTTCTTGACGGCGGCTGAGATCTTGAAGCTCCACGAGAGAGGGTACTTGGTAGTGCAAATGTACTGCAGCGTCAGCTTGCCGTTGGAGTCACTCCAGTCGCCGCTGCCTTCGCAAGAGATGTAGTCGGGGCCGAGCCGGCGCCCGAGCTCAACCTCGATGGGAGCTTCTGCTCCTCTCTTTGTGATTTCGTCGACACGCTGTCTGGCTTCGACGGCAGGAATAGGCTCGTCAAAATCCAGCGACAAGGTCGCCGAGAATTGGGCGCTGCTGCCGTTGAAGGGAACAGTAACCGATCGAACCATCTGCTCGTTCCGGTCGGGTAGAGCCAGCGCCGCAGCGGTAGTCGCACCAAGTACAATGCTCAGGCACGTAGCGATCTGAGTGAGCTGCATGGCTGGATTGGTTTCGTCTCTAGTTAGTCCGGGGAATCTGAATCTTGAGTGGTGAGCCCAGGACGAGCTCAAGTGGGGAAGCTGGAGTCTTAAATAGAAGTGGCAGGGACACTTCAGATGCTGTCACTTCAGTACGCTACCAGATATCTGTACGCTGGGCATGACTCCTAGCCCAGGCATACTGCCTTACTCTCGGATATCATGAGCGGCAAGACGGAGGATTACAAGCTGAACATATGACTGCGTTTCCGAAGATCCGAAGGGAGAGGGTGAATGGGTACGTTATACGAAGTACGAGCCGCGGCTGAACAGGGCAACTGCAATTAAGGCTGGAATGCCCCCCTCGATTGCGGTGAGTTTTTGGATCCAGTACCATCGGGTAGCCGAGCACGTTTTCCAAGCCTAGCAACGGGTTGGCTGTACCAGAAAGCGACCGGGTTGGGAGTGCCGGGAGGGCCGAGACTTCGGTGGTGATATTACGCCGACGGTCATGTTTAATCGCCCCGCGGCTGACGCTGATCCAAAATAGATGCTCTGGAGGCAACCACTTTCGGCTGGTAGCATTACTAAATACCTGCCGCTTATTGGGGCCTTACCTTAGGCCTGGGCGCTACAGCGGAGGATGCGGCTTGTTCCGAGAGATCACACCTATGTACTAGTACGGTAGTACCGTCCAAGGGGGTGATGGTTCGTCGCCCGCAGACTTAAAGCCGCGAGGACCGGACTGGGCCAGGTAGCGGAGGTTCCGGAACATACCTTACGCCTGCAAGCTCACGGCCACTGTTGGAGTTCGCTGGGTTTGTTCCATGACATTCACATCACATCACATGCAGGGCATCATCGCAGCACCTGGGCCAAAGGTTGAATAGGTAACCTTAATCAACTTGTTCCCCTTAACTTCGTGATTGTGGCCGCAGGCAGTGCAACTATAAAATTAGTGGCTTACAGCCCTTGCCCTTCCCCTTGCCTGTCGACGTCGGCGCAGCGCTTGAAGCGGTGGTGACAGGAGGTTGCCAGGGATCACCCGGCAATTTTTCAAGCCCTGGATTACACCGTTAGTTCTTCCGTAAGGTATCATTCAACTCCGGGGCAGGTCAAGCTTGCTCACAGCCATCATAGTTCTCATCAACCAGCTCGGGAACCGTGCACTGGGCGGCCTGCTCGAGCGTTTGGACGGCCATGCCGGGGCAGCTGGCAGCCACGCAGCCGGCGTCCAAGCCGACTTGCAGCGCGCTGCCTCTCCACCCAAACACATAATCCGCGTGCTGGCTGTAGCCCGTGGGATCGCCCGTGCTCAGCACAAAGGGCTGCGACCCATCCTCGGGCCAGTCGTTGGCGTCGTTGAACGGGGTTGTGTCCCAGATGATCTGTCCATGGGAGGATAGAGGTGAGTACCTTGGATAGTTGGGGACTATATTTCGGGTCGAGGTGAGAAGTTAGGTGGGAAGGGGCCGTACCTCAAGCATGATCTGCGGGATTTTGGCTGGGTGCGAGGGCGGGCATTCCTCGGCCGTGTCGATACCGTCGAATATGTGCGGACCCTCGACGGGGTACGCGACGTGCGATTTGTGGTCTGGGCTGTCGAGCTTCTCGCCGTCCCAGCAGCTGCGCGTTTTATTGTCAGCATGACACTTGGACATCTATTTGATCAGTGTTATAGTGGCTTGGACTCACGTGGGGAAGAGAATGTTGGAACGAATTCCGTAGCAGGGACGGTTAGGGAGGGTCATGCTATCTACAGCAGGGTCTAGACAAGGCCTGAGCAGGTCGCCCTCAAAGTTGGGTCCAGTGAAGCAACGAAAGCACGACTGCGTCGACAAATCCCAAGGGCTCTGGGGCATAGAGCGCAGCATGGCATCGCCAAAGAACATACGAAACCCGGGCGGGAACGAAGTCACCTGGCCCGCGCCTGGCGACACGTAGTAGACGGTTATACCGCCGTTGGTGGCAGCGACAAACGGGTCTTTGGTGAAGAAGTCTGGGCTGTTGGGGATCTGGCGGACGCGCTTGTACGTGCCGTTGCGGGCCTTGAAGTACAGGTTGGAGGTCCAGTAATTGGAGAAATCGTCGCTGTAGCTGCAGGTGGTGCAGGCCGACAGGGCGCTGATGTCGGACAGAGGCATCGAGGCGTTGAAGGCGTCGCCGCCCACGACCTGGTGCTGGTGGTGAGACGGGACCTGACCGGGGCTGATCAGCGGGTCGATGCGGTCAATGACGAGCTGATGGCAGCCGAAGCGAAGCATGGTCGGCCCCGTGCCATTGTAGGTCGGAAGTCCCTCGGTGGGGAAGGGAAACTCGGCCGACGTCGTCGACGACTGGGCGACTGCGCTAGCCGCGGCCGCGGCGGCAGCAACAGCGCATGTCCGGACCATGGTGTGCAAGAAGACGGAGGGGAGGACGGACCATATCGACTTCGATCAGGGCGGTTCTCTCCATATATCCCCGTGTATGCACGTCAAGGCGCTGAGAAGTTCCCATCCCACCTCATTCCATGCCGCAACGTCCCCGCCTCCCAGTGCAACCCTTTTCGCACGTTGGCAGCAAATAGTGGCATGGCCGTAAGCAGCCCATTGCGGTCGACCGCATTCGCTACCAGACTTCGGCTCCTTTTGACGAGGGACGTTCAGGGTTTCGGCATGCCTCCGATTGGGCTGCCGGGGCCGGACCCATGGAGAATTCAGAAAGCAGTCCGTGGCAGTGGATGCCCTATGGGTGGGACTGATGAAAAATACGGCCAATCCACTGCGAGGCGAGACATTTTCCAGGTCTATGAGTGCTACATTGAGTGGCATTGTGCTATGAACTTAAAGCTTTAGCGGTATTGAGGAAACAGAGCGTGGTCTTGCGACTCCTTTAGTCAAACACCTTCTTCCAGACCCAGACGCTTCTCGAGTTGGTGAAGTGCCTGAACCCCTCCAACCCCCATTCCATGCCGATGCCGCTCTCCTTAAACCCGCCAAAGGGCATGTGGGGGGCAACGTCAAAGTGCGAGTTAACCCAGACGCTGCCGGCGCTGAGCTGGCGCGCCATGCGCTGGGCCCGGGCCAGGTCACGGCTCCAGACAGAGGCGCTCAGCCCTGTCTCAAGCGCGCTGACCCGGTCGATAACGTCCTGCTCGGACGACCACCGCAGCAGAGGCACGATGGGGCCGAACGCCTCCTCCACCACGATGCGCGAGCCCTCGGGCGGGTTGTCGATGATGGCCGGCTCGACGAAGTAGCCCTTGCCCCTCGTCCGCACCTTGCCCTCCAGCGCCGTCTTCCAGCCGCTCTTTTCGATCTGGGCGTACATGTCATTCAGGAACTCGAACCTGGAAGGAGGAGTTTCAGAGTGGAATTGGTTGAGAGTAGAAGGGCGTAGTACTTACTGCATGCTGGTCTGGACGGGCCCCATCACGACGCTGGGCTCGAAGCCGCCGCCCATCTTGATGTTGTTCTTGGTGAACTCAACCATCCCGGCGAGAAACTTGTCATAGATGTTATCGTGGACGTAGATGCGCTTGCACGACATGCAAACCTGGCCCGAGTTGGGGAAGGCCAGCATGGCAATCTTGGGGCGACACTTTTCAATATCGACGTCCTCGCAGACAATGGCGGCGTCGTTGCCGCCCAGCTTGAGCACATAGCGCTTCAGTGTCTGGGCGCAGCTCGCGGCCACCTTCTTGCCCGCCGCGATGGAGCCTGTGAAGCTGATCATGTCAATCCCGCCATGCTCCGTCATCCAGGGCCCGAGACGGTCGTCTCCGCTCAGCACCTGGGCCACGCCCGAAGGGAAGACGGACATGGCGAGCTCGCCGCGCTTCAGGCCGCAGTAGGGCATGTGCGGGGACGGCTTCATGATGACTGTGTTGCCCGTCAAGAGCGCCGGGCCGACCTTGCCCAGGCCGAGCAGGGTCGGCCCGTTCCAGGGGACAATGGCCCCTACGACTCCCAGGGCCACGCGCGTCGAGTAGACGGTGCGCTTGTCCGTGTCTTCGAGCACCTCGTCGGCGAGCTACGTGGTCGCGAAGGCGCGGAGCCACTGCAGCGTCATGCTAACCTCGAGCGCCGCGAGCCCCAGCGGCTTGCCTTGCTCCATGGTCTGTAGCTTCTCTAGGTCATGGCGGCTAGCCTCAATTACATCCGCATATGCGTTGAGGAGCTTGGCCCGCTCCTGGTGCGTCGTCTTAGACCAGGTCTTGAAGGCGGCTCGCGCGTAGCTGACAGCCGCGTCCAGGTCTTCCTTGCGGGCCACAGAAACTCCGTAGAGCGGCTCGCCAGTGGCCGGGTCTATCGAGTGTCTGCACGAAACACTCTGGCCTGGCAAGCATTGACCGAAGCTCTTCGAGCGTCATGCATCTCCCACATTCAGCTTGATCTATTGGACAGATGGCGAGGCCCACAGATCTAACAGGTTACTGTAAAAGTGCCTTAACCGAATCTAAGGTATTTTGTCAGCCAACTGAATGTGCAGTTGGTAACGCCCACAGTCTATGATCTGCGGCCACGCGGCATTCAATGGACCTACATCAGACTTGGTCTCAGCTGGTGTTCTCCCTGGGTCTGCTATACCAACTGACGCCTGCGAGAACTGTTGGCATACGCACCATCATCTTCCCCTTTCATGTTCCCATACATCACTGCAAAAGGCACCAGGCACGTTTCTACACGAACTAAGTGTAAGCTACTAGGGATCCATATCCACAGAGCTTGCACTGCACAAACGCAACAGCAGCGAGCATTCGTTTCGTTGAGAATCCAAGTACCCTACTTTGGCGTTGGAGAAGGAACGAGAAGGTGTCTATGTTCTGCTGTGCCTCTGATCTGGGAACAAGGGCCCCCTCCTCGCGATTGAGCCGGACGCCGAGGATAGGGCGCCATTCTTCTACGACATGGAGACAGAAGGAGAAATCCAGGCATGGATGGCCGGGGAAGTCTTGGGGTTCAAGATTGAGGTAAGTTCAGCTTGAGATGTTGGCACCATAGTTGTATCTTATCCCTTCCCTCCAACATGTCCACCCACTCCGTACGGTATAACGCCATGAGAGGCCAATCAGGTCCCAAGGATCAACCTTACTTAGCTGCAGCCCCTGATTTTAAATCAGCAAGGCTCCGGAAAACGTGGACATGGCCAGCATCTGATTTGCCTCCTCCTCCCGTTCTCTTCGTCAGCAAGCATTGGCATTGGCTTCGCTTTCAGTTACTCCACCCATAAACACACGCGCTAAACACCATGCGAAGGCCTTCTTGACTTCGCCTCCACTGCAACGTCCTCAGATTTTAACCTCTCAGCAGCCTGCGCCGCCGCAACCTCCCAGTCAGTCTTGTACAGGTAAACAAGTTCGATTACCGAGACACTAGATACGCATTTGTCGATCAGTATTCCATTTCACTCCACCTGAAGTGGGCCAGGCGCAGCTCACCAGAGAAGCCCGACGGTGATACCCATCCAAAGGCCTGTAAGTTTCCAGCCCAGGGCGAACGCCGTTGACAGCGAGATGGGGAGGGCGACGAGGTAGTAGGAGAAGAGGTTGGCGTAGCTGCCGATAGCCTGCTGGCCGATTCCTCGCAGAAGACCGTGGGCCACGGCCGCTATGGCGTCAAACACCTGCATCACGCCACAGACGAGAAGGGCCTGGGAGGCGATCTGGATGACGTCGTCGACGTCTGTGAAGATTCTCGGTAACTGTGTGCGAAGTGTCGAAAACAGGATTAGATTGAGGCAACCCACCATGCACGCGGCAATGATGGACTGATGAAGGAGTAAGTGAAGGGCTCCTGTTGGGGAAAAGAGTAAATGGACCGGGGCACACATACCACTTTGGCAGTGACCCTAGCTGCCGAGCTGAGATTTGCTCCAATGAGGTTGGCTACTCGTGTCGAGGTTGCTATTGCCAACGGAAACGGAATGTTGAACGAGGTCGAGGTTACTGTAACGAGAATGCTCTGGGCCGCCAGCTGGGACGTGCCGAACTGACTCGCGGACAGGGTGAGCACTTCCAAGACGGAAAACTGAGCCTCGATCATGATCATGCCAGGCAGTGCCAGCTTCATCATCGGTCCTAGATGAGATAGCTGTTAGCTAGACAGACCCCCTGAAACAAAAGAGAGGGGGGGGCGACGTGAGGGTAACATGGGGGGAGAACTTTACCCCAGTTTTTGAAAGCCTTCCAATTGAACCCATTCCAACACTGAGAACCGTCGATCAGCCAGACATACAGGACCAACAACAGGGGCAATAGGTTCTGTGTAATTGCCATGGCTGCGGCCGCTCCAACAAATCCCCAGCCAAACTTGAAGACAAAAAGCCAGTTCTGCAAGAAACTCAAGGGCGCCCCGATCATCAGGGCGTAGGTCGTGGCCTTAAACAGACCCTGGGACTGCACGAACCGCTTGCCGCTCTCCAGCATGGCAACTCCGGGCATGCCTGCGATAAGGACGCGTAGAAAGGTGGCAGCTTGAGATGCCGTCTCCTTGCTGGGGACGAGGGCGGCGAGGATGGGCTCGGAGAACCACCACACCATTGCGATGGGCGCCATGAGGATGAATAGAAGCCATGTCATGCGTTGAGCTTGAAGTCCCACGAGGTGCTTGTGGCCGGATCCGTACGCTTGGGCACAGAGAGTGTCCAAACAGGTCGCCAGACCCTGTACAGGGACGTAGCATGTGATGCTGGCGGTCATGGTTGCCACTGTTGGTCGCGTCAGAAAGTTGATAGATCCACGGAGTACCTAAGGTAGCAACACGTACGGTTGACGGCAGCGAGCTCGACCAAGCCCAGCCTGCCCACTGTGAGAACACTTCCAATCGTGACAGAGTAATGCATCAAAAAGGTGGCGATAAGAGGCATTGAGTATTGGATGAGCGTCTTAGCCTCACGCTGCCAGGTCGTCGTGATCTCATGATGTGCAACGGCGAATTCGAAGCGCCTTTCTATCTCGTCCGGCGCTGGAGTTGGTAGAGGCTCAAACTCAGCCGCCATTTCATGCAGCAACGGTGTTGTCTCGACAGCGATATCCGGGAAAATGGGCCCCTCGTGGTCCTTGACTTTGGTACTGAAGATACGCCGGTAGAGACGAGCGAAGACGTGGGTCGGCCGTGGTTTGTGGTGCTTCGGGGGAAGTATGGCATTGTCTCGTAGCAGAGAGAGCTCGGCATGGAGAGACTCCTCAACCTCGTGCGGGTTGGGAACTGGCTTGTCCATCCCCTGGATCGGGACAAAGGAATAACCGGTGCCATAAACAATGCCATTGGGGTGGAAGGCCAGCTTTGCGTCTGCCTGGCCGGATATTGACTCGGCGTCTGAGGCGCCAGCATGCTCGTCCTCGTCGTCGGAAGAGCACTCGGCAATGTCTTGACTCAAGATCTCCCTGATAATGGGCGATGTCCCCAAGAAGGATGGGGGTATCGGGAGACTTTCGGAGAGAAAGTCGGGTAAAATCGAATGGCGGCGCCCCTCGGTTCTACTGTTAGAGATGGGCTGCGGCCCAGTACTGCTACTGGGCGAATCCATCGCAAGATTCCGGCTGAGAGAGCTTAGGGTGAGGAACGGGAATCAGAACCTCCAGAGATAGTGGACAAAAGAAGCCTGCGATGTTGAATCACAAGGAAATGGCCGTAGCAGTGGGATGGATATATTGGGGTGTGAGACAATGTTAAATCGAGCTGGCTTCCACCATCAGGGTTAAGATTGGATGCAGCCATCTCCCTCGCCGCCAGCAATGCTCGTAGGAGCCCTTAGGCGTCCTACCGTGCCCATGCCTCGCCATGTTACGTCTTGGTGGCAACGGCTTCGATTTGACGATAAGCCATCGGTGAACCCCCACGATGCGGCGGATGGTGTGGAAGACTTCAGATGCTCGCGGTGGCGCATCAAGGTGTGCACCAGGAGCGGTGTTCTAATTGGGCAGGAGATAAGTTCGCCCCCGTTCTTCTTCTGAGGCTCCCATCCCAAGTTTGACAAGCCTAGCGGTTTTCGTCTTAGACCGTCACACCAATGACGCAACGGATGAACCGTTTGTTGGCTTTATCTGCTTCACCGACTCATGCAAGCTTGGCGACCAAAAGCCGGTGACATCATTTCAACAAGAGATGGGTTCTGCAGCTTCTGCTGCTAGCGCGACTGCAGTCCAATTCAAATCTTGAATCTATAATCCCGCTTTGTTGGATTAAATCAGGTAGAAAGGCCCAGACATGGTGCCGGGCGATCCAGCATTCCATCTGCTCTCTGTGTCGACATGAAACGCCTGTCACCTCTTCACGCTACCATACCCTAGTACTTACCCCTATCCAAGGGCAATGAGCTTCCAAGTATGAGGCGCAGCTTCCCAGTAACGTTCTTTGACCTCGCCAAAGTTCACGCGATAGGCGATGCCCTGGCGCCATTCTATCTGAAGCACCAGCAGCACCGGGTCAGCACCTGGATACGTAGACCGTGAGCTCCCTATGACAATAAACTCGTACTGGCCTAGTCTTTGTCCCTCACTTGTCGTATGATCATTCTCAGGCGGCGTGGGCTTCACGGACCCGACAACGTCGCCGCTGGTATTCATCAGCGATGATGCAGGGGTACCATGGTTCGTGACGACGGTGAAAAAGGCCGAGCTTGTCCAAAAGAAGAGTACCAGCGTCTCTGGGATGTCCGGGAGCTGAGGGAGACTCGACGTCAAGTCCGCCAACTCGACGGGCTGATCATGCCCAGCTTTCCAGCTTGGCAGGTCCTGTTGGCGCAACCAGTCGTAGGCTGCGGCTGTCCTGCGGACGCGCTCGAGGCGCAAGGGGTGATGGTGATGCTCAAAGCAGAGGATCTCGGGAATCTCGGCACTGTACAAGTCGGTCAGCGCTCAGCTAAAGTTAATAACGCCCGAGCGCTCATCGTGGTCTATCACTAACTCGAGATCCGGTTCGAATCGCTCATCTCCAATGTTGATGGTCAATTCACCAAGCCAGCCCATCCAAGACCAGCTAGGGAACTGGACCTTCCGCTGCATGGACGTCATAGGCAGCGTCGACAAGCTTTCCCTACGCCGGACACCGGCAAAGGTGTTCCAAAACAGACCCTGTTCGAAGTGGGAGCGCGGGAGTCCCCAGGTAAACTCTTCCCTCGAGAGCCTCGACAACCCCTGAAGAATGGCGAGAAATCCATCCGCGACGTCACCCGGGTAAGCGAACGTACGGCGGGAGTAGCTCACCACCAGCGTCTTATACTTGGCCCAGAACCGCCTGTCCTCATCATCGGAGGCCTCGTGGCTGGATCGAGCCGGTCGTCTCAGCATCAGCTCCGCCGCGTTAGTACTGTACCGGTTGAAAGGCATCGCCTCGTGTTCAAAGTACGACTCCTCACAGAAGATGCCCTGCCGACAGATCCAATAAACCTGCTCATGCATGAATATGAGCACGCGGCGCGAGAGCACACGCTCCTGAAGCGTCCAGCCGCGGCTGTTCCATACCGCATCCTCGAGCAGGTGGCTTCCCCGATTGGTGAGAGGCTGGAGAGTCGTCATGAGGGATAGGCCCGGGCGTTTCTTGCTGCCGCTCTGTTTGTCCTCGTTTTGCGGTGCAATCACCATGATTTCTTCCTGTTCCTGAAATCGGGTGCCAGGTCGAAGACCCGGCAAGCCGCCGTCGACGCTCCCCGCCGACGCAGCGATGACGGTGAGAAACGCGCACCCGTATATCTGGCTCATGCCGCCGATCTGCATCTTCTTGTCGCCGTCGTCGTCTTGGATGATGCACAGGGCATCAACCCACAGGTACTGGAATCCCAACGAATCGGTCAGCAGTATCGCGTCGTCTAGTGTGTGCGGAAGGGCACCGGCGCGTAGCGCATCTTGTTTCGCCAGTCGCTCCATGTTGGACAACTCCAGCTTGACGGCCTGCGGTCCCCCCCAGACGTAGCTGAGCGCAACGTACCGATGGTCCGACAAGCAAGTATCCGCGAGAGTGACGATGCAGCGCTGCTTGACGTCGATGAAGCGGACCTTCCCGAACCTGTGCCCCGGGTCTACATCGTGCTCTTCGCAGCCGACGCCATGGCGATCCTGGCAGATGGCAATCCACCGTCGCACCCACCCCAGGTCAAGCACCAACTCCCGTCGGCGCCCACCGTAGATCATCATGTCCGCTCCCGGGCGAGGGTCGACAAACCGCTCGTCCACACGCACCGATGTGGCGCCCGGGTTGCACGCCTGGAGTGCGAAGTACAAGCCCTCGTCGTAGTACAGGCCGTCCTTCTGGACATCGTGACCGACGGGGTTCGGTGTCGCGGCTTCGGTCGTGAGAGACAACCGGGTCGTCACGAAGGCGTTCTCCCTCGACTTGAACCGGAACTGGCCATGGTAGTTGGGGCTGGCGAAACAGTGGCGTTCCGGCCTCCGCTCGAGATGCCAGTGGGCCCCGTGGTGCACCAGAACCTTGCCGAAGAGATAGCATAATCGACAATTGCCAGTGGCGACTCGCTGGAGGAGGGCACCTAGGGTTCCTAGGTATGTCGCCTTCGTCGCGTTTTCTTGTTCGTCCTTGACCTTGAAGGGGTAGCGCGTCGTGTCGACTGTGCCCTGCTTGAGGGCGGGTATGTCCGAGACGAGAGGGGTTCGGAGGGCTTCGAAGTTGATGTTGCGACAGAAGTCGCACAGCTGGGCTGTCTGCTCATGCTGCTCCATTAGCGGCCTGACTGGCATTTGCCAATCCCCTTGCTTCAGTGGCAACAGCAAGCTCTGTTTTCACTGCGGCAACAGCTTCAACTGCACGACAACGGCATAGCAACAGCAAACATCAACATCAACATCGACAGCGACAGCGGACTTGAAGGACGTCAATTGCGCTCAGGTCTGACCCTCAAAGCGAAGCCCTGTTTCCCCATCGCTGTGCCGCAGAAACCGTTCAGGCATATGCAGCAAGTGCGGCAGAGCGGGCAACCGAGCACTGTCAGCGGGCACAAGCCCGCCGGGAAAATGACGAGCTAGAATCGCCATATGCGCGATTCGGTTCGCGCGTTGTTCATAGGAATACGGCTGTCAGTCGCCGCTGACACATCGGCGGTGGGCACTTGCACCCGAACGGAACCACACATATGGTGAATATGTCGATGAACAAAGTCGATGCCTCGGCTACAGCAAGCAAAAGTGGGTAGGTGCCACCTGGCCTGCGCTCAAGGAGCCTAGGGCTGAAGCCCCACACCAACAAACTCACCCCGCAATCATCGACCCACCAATGCTGGGGATTCATCTATCTCCACTCCGCAATCTCATCTGCATCAGGGCACACGACAACCCTTGCCTTGCAGCGGCTCCAATTGTATGCCCGGGCAGTTACGTTTCTGGCTGAATCAACATTTTAACTGCCGACTCTCACGGGATGGAGACCTGCCCATGCTCAAGGGGTTGCCTGGGGTGTACTCCGTAAGGGGATGGGGACTACGGATTACACTAAGACTGGACCCCGCTTCCGGTCATCAGGAAGCGCGGATCAGATCTTGTCTGCCCCGCCTCAACTCATCTCTCCCTCTTCTTCCTCTTCCAACGACAAGCAAGACTATCTCTATTTGCACCTCGTTTCCCTGTCCTCCTTGGCTCACTTTCCGACCATGCCTCCATTCCGCGCCGAGCATATGGGCTCCCTCCTGCGGCCGCAGCGCCTGTTGGAGGTCCGGGAGGCCATCCGCGAGAAGGGGCTGACCCCGGAGGTGGCCGGCCTGCCCGCCGTCGAAGAAGAGTCGGTGGGACATGTGGTCAAGCTGCAGAAGGCGCTGGGGTTCCGAGCCGTGACCAGTGGCGAGTTCAACCGGACTCGCTTCTGGGGTCTCATGTGGGACGAGTTCGAGGGCACCCTCCGTCTAAAGGACGCCGACGCCTCGCTGTTCCGACTCTACCACCCCGACGTGGTGTCTCTGATCGAGAAGGACCGCAAGGTCATGCCGGGGGACTCGGTCATCGCGGGGGGGAAGCTGAAGCACAGCCCCGAGAAGTCTCAGTCCAACCTCCACGAGCTTCGCCTGGTGCAGAAGTCTGTGCCCGAGAGCGAGTGGGGAAATATCAAACTCACCATGATCACGCCGGCGTGGTTTCACATGCGTTACAAGCAAGGACGCGCCTACACCACGGAGGCGTATGCGAACGACGCCGAGTACTTCAAGGACGTCGCCAAGGTCTACCAGGCCGAGCTGGACCAGCTCTACAGAGCCGGTCTCAGGAACGTCCAGTTTGACGACCCCGGCCTGGCATGTAAGTGCCCGTGTTTTGCGTTCTGCCGCCATGCGCTCACGAGATTTCCGTAAGACTTCTGCTCCGACAAGTTCCGTCAGGGGTGGGCCGAGGACCCGGACAACATCGGCACTGTCGACGACCTGCTCGATGCGTATATCGACCTGTACAACGACTGCATCAGCAAGCTGCCCGCCGACTTCCACACGGGCGTGCATCTCTGCCGTGGCAACTTCATCGGGGGCCGTTTCTTTGCCGAAGGCGGCTACGACGTGATTGCCCAGAAGCTCTTCACCAGGCTTAAAGTCAACACCTTCTACCTCGAGTACGACACTTCGCGGGCGGGTGGGTTTGAGCCGCTCAAGTTCTTGCCCAAGGACAAGTACGTTGTGATCGGGGCCATCTCGACCAAGCTGCGCGAGCTGGAGGACAAGGAGGAGGTGAGAAGGCGGATATACCAGGCCGCCGACTTTGTGGCCGAGGGCAGCGGTCAGTCGCGCGAGGAGGCGCTGCAACGCCTTTGTCTCAGCCCGCAGTGTGGCTTCAGCACCCACGAGAGCGGCTACCCGCTGAGCGAGGATGACCAGAAGTTGAAGCTGGCACTCGTCCGGGAGATTGCCGATGAAATCTGGGGTGAGCCGTAAGAGCAGAAATGGATATACAGACGCTCGGCTGTGAGGCAACACGTACTGGCTTGGGTGACTTCAGAGATGGGTCGATAAGGCGGGTACGGGCTAGACCTTCAACACTAAGAGCCCCTAGCATGGTTGGTGAAGACGGCGTCATGACTCGGATGATACAGACGTCTCAGCTTGGATATCAACTTCCAGATGAAGCATGGGATCGAACGGAATCAGGACGTAATCGATTGAGCGGCCAGCTCTCGAGTCTTTTTTTCGAGATCAAGTGACTAAAAGTCATGCCCCAAGCACTTTTCTCCACCCCACACGTTACGCTGCCGGGAAAACGCTTTGCCTGTCAAATGCCGGCAGCCGGAGCAAGAGCCGGGCTCCACACCTTCTTCCGTCGGAAACATTCATGTCACTGACCCAACAAGTCTCCGACAAGCAGCTGCATGAATATGTCTTTCCATCACACTTGCCCCGATCCCAGTAGGAAGTTGACTTGATACGTCTCAATCGAGAAATCAGGAGACCCTGACCGTCAGACATCACCCTCAGTGCAGCACTCCTCACAGCAGCCATGGCGGGAACCGAACCGGGCATGCTCTACGTGACCATGCAGCCCCGCGAGGGCCTCTCGCTGGACCAGTTCCACGAGTGGTACAACAACGAGCACGGCCCAACACGACTCCGGCTGCCTCACATCTTCACCAACGGCCTGCGGTATCGTGCCACCGACGGCCAGCAGCCGCACTTCCTGGCCGTCTACGACGTGACGTCGATGGCGCAGCTCGAGACGCCCACCTACACCGAATTGCGCGCCAACCGCTCGCCGCGCGAGGCCGCCACCATCGGCCAGGTCAACGTCAATCGCACGTTTCTTGACCTCGTCGAGATGCAGCAGAGCCCCCTGTTTGTGCCCATCGAGCAGCTGACGGATGCGGATGCAGACGGGCTGGTGCTTGTTTCCGTCACCCTCTCGCTCAAAACCGGCGTCGAGGGCGCTGAGGAGGCCGTCACCAAGTGGTACAGGGAGGAACACATCCCGATGCTCTCCAAAATCCCCGGCTGGCTGCGCAGCCGTGTCTTCCGCACCCCTTCGGTCATCGAGGGCGGGAGCAGTCGGAGTAATAGCAAGGTCAGCATCGTCACCCTCCACGAGTATGCCAAGGATAACGACCTCGGGGGTCCCGAACACAAGGCCGCTACGAGCACGCCCTGGCTGGACGACATCTTCGCCAACTACGTCGCCGACAAGCAGCGCCGCACCTATGAGCTGTTCTACGTTTTCGGACCGGCACCGAGGGAGTTGCACGCCCTATCAAGACTGCCACCAACCTCTGACTTCTCGACCTCGACACCCGACGGGAATATCATCTCAACAAGCCCAAGCGCAAGCGGCGCAGGCGACGCAGCAATCAACGCCTTCATCAAGACCTCCGATGGCCTAACAATCCCCTACCGCCTCGAAGGCAACCCCTCCCCGCAGGCGCCCACAGTCGCCTTCTGCAACTCCCTGCTCACCTCGATGGGCATGTGGGACCCCCTGATCGCACTTCTCAAGTCCAACCGTCCCGACCTCCGCATTTTGAGGTATGACGCCCGCGGCCGCCACAACGTGCCCGGCTCGCCCCCCGTCCCGGCGACGCTGGACATGCTGGCCGACGATCTCGCCGCCCTCCTGTCGGCGCTGCGCGTGCCGAGACTGCATGCTCTGGTGGGCGTCTCAATGGGCGGCGCCACCGCGCTCAAGTTTGCGCTTAAGTACCCCGGGCGGGTGGGCCGGTTCGTGGCGTGTGACTTTAATGTGAAGTCGAGCGACGCCAACACGGCGGCTTGGAAGGAGCGGATTGCCCTGGCGGAAGGCCCGGATGGAGGAATCCGGAAGCTGGCTGGCTTGACTGTCGAGCGCTGGTTCCACCCGCACACCATGGCCGAAAAGAAGGATGTGGTGAGCTGGATGACGGATATGGTGGCGGCCAACAGCGTGCGCGGGTTCCGGTATTCGTGCCAGGCGCTGTGGGATTATGACATGCGCGACGAGATGAAGAATAACACGGTTCCGGGCCTGTTTGTCGTGGGGGAGGGTGATGGCAGGGGCGCCTTAGTGAAGGCCATGGATGGGTTCAAGGGGTTGCTCGGCCCCAGTGGCGCTGAGCTCAAGGTTGTGCCCCTGGCCGGTCATCTCCCCATGGCTGAGTCGCCCAAAGAGTTTTGGGATGGGATCGCTGGCTTCCTCTAGCCTCACTTATCATTATGCTCAATGGACACAACTCCGAACGCGGACTCTGTGCTTACAGCCGTGGGTAACAAGAGCAAACGTGACTCGCGGAGCAGAGGCTGGAAGCGGCGTCGTCCCGTCAGAGTGCTTGTCTCTGTACAAAATCGTGCCCGCCTCGACGTCCATGTATAAGATTGGCGCCACTGTCGGTGTCAGCCTCTACAACGGTTCCTAATCTCTCACGGGATCCCCCATTCGTCCAAGTAATTAGCCTCCTTACTGCTGCGCTTGTAAGCGCAATTCTAGTCAAGTGCTCATCACTCAGCTTCGCCCGAGTAAAATGGCCCAAGCTTATCACAATGGCAATTGCCTACCTATCCAGCAACATATTCTTTCAGGATCTGAAAGATATTCAAAGCACTGAACGACCTGCGAGCCACCTTTCGGGTCTGAGTCGTGTTTCGAATAACAGGCAACAAGCCTCAGCAAGGCTGCGCACGTGTCCACTACATGACCGGCTGATAGTTGTCGCCCCCGTTGAATGAACCTGTAAGATGCGGATCCGAAATACGGCCAACGCCAAGTCCTCCGTCCCACTTTTGTCAGAGCGACCAGCACTCACTCGCATCCCTCGTAAATGATATCGACATCGGAAACCGAGTCTTGGCCCAGATCATGGCCAGTTGTGGGAGATAAAATGACTATATCGAGCTATGGCAGTGGCGTCGCCGTGACGGGCGACATGTTGCTTGGCTCGGTTAGCCACGTCACTATGAGCTCAACAGTATGGCCGTGGTCAGAGCATATAAACAACAGGAGCCTTGAAGTATCGGGGAGTGTTTCGTCGCAGCCAGTCGTGCCGAAGTGCAGCGTTCCAATATCCATGTTTCACAGTAAGAGGTCACGCTCACACGATACAATTATCTGAACATGGTCCAGCTCATCCCACTGTTGCTCGTCATCCCCGCCACGTTGGCTTCGAGTTCCAGTGTGGAATGCCGTCCCGAGGGGCCCATCTTCCCTCGGCCGCGCCATCTAAACCAGTCCGGAACTTTCAAAGGTGCGCTCGACAAACTCACGGCAACGCTCGACGCGGCTTTCCATGGCAGAATCCGCACCGGTTGGGACCTCCAGAACATCTCACTGTCGATGGCCGTCGTGGGACTGGACCAGACGCAGCCGTCCATCCCACTCTGGGAGTACCACCGCCTCGCGCCGGGCAACGTGAACGGCACCAAGTCGCTCGACCGACACTCGCAGTATCTGATCGGATCCGTCTCCAAGGTCTTGACGGACGCTTTACTTATGAAGAGTGGCGTCGACATGGACGATGCCGTCACGGAATATCTCCCCTCGCTGGACAACGGGACGTCGCTGATCGATTGGTCTCAAATCAGCCTGCGAGCCCTGGGCGGGCACCTGGCGGGAATTCCTCCCAACTGTAAGTTGCATACCTTGTGTGCGTCCAGTCCATCAAGAAGAACGTTGACTAACTGGTTTGCAGATGGTTTCTCTGTATGTCCATCCAACCTGGCAACTCCTGTGTAGACTGCCCTTTTTTGTCTCCCGTGTCATCCCTAACAGTCCCAAGGAATACCACTACCTCAAGACCTGGTTCGAAGCCCTTGGCTTCCCGCACGTCAAAGACACCGACTACCCCCCTTGCGGCGTCATCGGCCTCAACGGGGAATGCACCAAGGCGCAACTGTTAGAGGGAATGCTGTCCTCGCACCCGGTCGCCCCGCCCCAGTCCCGCCCCGTCTACTCCAACGTGGCATACACTCTTCTGTCCTACGCCCTCGAAGTCCACACGGGCAAAAACTATTCGACTCTTTTACGGGATTTGCTCACGCGCCCGCTCAACATGTCGTCGACCGTGCCCAGCGGCCAGGGAAACGACTCCCACGCCGTGATCCCCCCCGTGCAGAGCACCTGGGGCTCCTCGTACGGCGACAACGTCCCCGGCGGGGGTCTCGTCTCGACGCTGGCCGACCTCGGCTCGTTTGTCCACGCCATCCTGGGCCGTGACTCGCGACGACTGGGTTTGACTGCGACACAAGTCCGCGAGTGGCTGCAGCCGCGGTCGTTTGCGGGCTCGCGGTCGAGTTTTGTGGGATTGCCGTGGGAGATCTTTCGGCCAGAGCCCAAGCTGTTGTTTTCCCACTACCACCGCCGCTCACGTGCAGGAGGCGGGCACACCGTCACGATCCACTCCAAGGGCGGCGCCGCGTACGGATACAATGCCCGCATCGCCCTGCTGGACGAGTACGGCGTCGGGCTGGTGATTCTCACGGCGGGCGGCCAGGACGTCGTGACCGGCGTCTTTGACGCCGCGCTGAGCGTGCTGGTGCCGGCCCTTGATGAAGAAGCCAGAGAACAGGCCGCAAGGGAGTACGTGGGAGCTTTTGTGGCCGCGGTGCCCATGGTGGTGGCGCCGGTCAACGCGACGACCGAGACAGATGGAACCTCGCTACGGCTGACGGGGCTGTATCGGAACGGGACGGATATTCTGGCGAGTTTGCGCGAGTTGTGGGAGGTGACCTTGTTTGGATTCTTGCCCTCGCTGCGGTTGACGGGGGTGGTAAGGCTGTATCCGGCCGAGGTGGAAAGGAAGAGTAAACTCCCCGACGGGAGAGAGGTGGTGGAGGAGGAGTGGAGGTTGTGGTGGGACATGGAGCTGCTCTCCGAAGCCGAGCTGCCGGGGAAGGGTATCAGCGCGCATGACTGTCTGGCCTGGTCCTTAGCCGATTGGATGCATTACGGGGGCGAGCCGGTGGACAGGGTGGTGTTTGTGAAGGATGCAGCGACCGACAGTGTTGTGGGTTTCGATGCTCCTTTTCTGAGAAGCGGAACGATGGAGAAGTCCTAAGAGAGAGCCAGTGGCCGGTATATAGGAGTTGTATGTACAATAGATCCCAGTGGGCATCTGTCGAGTCGTTGGAACAAAACATGTCCAATGATACCCCGGATGCCCAGACAACCGTTTCATTACTGACTCCTATAACTTAATAGTTGACACTGCTACAGCTTGCTGCTTCCGGGCTTGGAAGCGGCGAGCTCACCATGGTCGTCGAGCTCCTGGCAACACAGGATAAACGTGTCCTTCAGGGCGCCGAGCCTGTATTCCCGATTGACGTCTTGGTAGTCCCTGCTGGCCGACATGGCGGCGAAGTGCGTGATGGTCGGGTAGTGCACCCAGGCAATCTCGTCCCAGCCGTCGCGCTTGGCCTGACCCTCCAGCACCCGTCCGACGACCTTGACGTGGCCGCCGTGGCGCGAGCCCACGCGCCGGGAGAACTCGGCGCCGTATTTCTTGTACTGGTCTTTCTTGCCAGGGTGGAAGGCGAGCAGGTTTAGCATGGAAACGGGGTGTTCCCGCACCGGGCCGGGCAAGGCCGCTATCCACTGCACCCACTCGGACGAGAGCTCGAGGTTCTGAGAAGTGTCGCCGCCGTCTGAGGGCGCTGGGAGCTGAACTGAACCTCTTGACAGGGCTGAAGCCTGGTTGAACAGCGTCGCATTGACATCGCTGTAGCTTGACAAGGCATTGGCGCTGACGCCGCATGAGGCAGTCCAAATGGATGCCATGTCGGCCTGTGACGACGCTGGAATGGTGGCGCCATCCTCGAGACCCAGGAGTATGTCCCAATGGGTGTTGCGGCCAAGCAGATGGCCGGCCGACATTCTTGTTGGGAGAATCATCCATCGCAAGACTCGGGCTTTGAAGACTGGCTTGACGCCGTTCTCGCCAAGTTGGGCGAGAAAGCCGGCGATCGAGACGCCTGCCTTCAGGGATATGATGTGCAGGTGACAGACAACCATGTTGGTTGTAGGTCTTCTGTATATATTTATAGAGAACAGTATGGTAATGTTGGTAGTGTAGGGATCAGGTCGTCAATGGAAGACGGCCGGACTGTGCCAGTTGCTGCCATGTTGGGTGGGGGGAATGGTTTTGACTCTAGTTACATGTAACGGAATTATGGAATTGCCGAGGCCTCGGGAAATACGGAGTAGGTACGGAGTACTCCATAGATTGTGTCCAAAGACTCTAAGTCAGCTAACTGGCCTAAGATAGCTTATTAAACCTTGCGGTGGATCCCACGAGTCTGACAGGAGAAGGGAAAAGCAAATGCTTTCGGCGTCAATTCACGGCTTGCAAGCTAAAACGATGGATTCTCAGTTCATCACCAGGTCTGTAGGCTGTAACCCTGGGTAATCAATACCTATGGCATATGTCCCTCGGCAGGCCGGCGAGGTCCGGGCTTCCGGCGTCCGGCTAGCCCGTGCCGTCTGCTGGGCCACCTTGCTCCGGGCGGGCACCAATGGCTGGCGGCGGTGTAAGACACCGCGTAACCGAAACTTGGAAAATTTGGCTTGGCTTGTTCCCAAAACAACAACTTGCTTCGAGATCACACTCCATATTTTCACAAATACCTTAGAACTCAATTCGCCTGTGATTCCTACCTGACTATAGCAAAACACCTTCCGTACTACGGATACTTCGTACGGATAACCATGTCAGAACGCCACCGAGATGAGTCGGCGCCACTTCTCCCCAATCTTCACCACACCGGCAGCATGATCGCGCACGAGGGCGAGAGCGGCCGGAGCGGCTTCCATCCGCGGCACTTCGTGTCGGTGCTCTGGCGCAGCTCCAGCAAGGTGTCGATGTTGGTCAACGTCCTCTGGCCCTTTGTCCCCGTGGCCATTGTCTTGCGTTTCGTCACGCACGCGCACCTGTACATCTTCGCCACGAGCTACATCGCCATGGTGCCCGCCGCCAACCTGCTCGGCTTCGCCGGTCAGGAGTTTGCCCGCAAGATGCCCAAGGTGGCCGGCATCCTGATCGAGACGACGTTTGGCTCCCTGGTCGAGATCATCCTCTTTGTCGTGCTCATCGCCAACCACGAAGAAGATGCATCCAAGGGCAGCAGCGACGAGGGCAATCTGATCCCCGTCATCCAAGCCGCCATCCTGGGCTCCATCCTCACCAACCTGCTGCTCTGCCTCGGCCTTTGCTTCTTTTTTGGCGGCATCCGCCACGCCAGCCAGAAGTTCCACGCCATCGTGTCCGAGGTCGGCTCGGGTCTGTTGTTGGTTGCCGCCTTTGGGCTGTTGATTCCGAGTGCCTTTTATTCTGCTCTCAAGTCCGAGGCTCTTCCTGACCTTTTCCTTCAACCGCCTCGGCCGGGAGCCCTGCTGCACGACGACTTCACAAAGGGCAAGCTGCAGACCGATGTGTTGCAGATCAGCCGCGTCGCGTCCCTCGCGCTGATATTTGCCTTCGGTCTGTACATCTGGTTCTGCGCTAGCAGCCAGCACAGTCTGTTTGACGAGGTCATTGAGATGGACGAGCACCGCGACGCCGACCGCGACGAAGACCTGCAGAAACCCAAGTTCACCATGACCGAGACCATGGTCGCCCTGGCCGTGTCGCTGGTCTGCGTGACCCTGCTCCTGATTTTTTTGGTCGACGAGATCGAGCATGTCGTCCGGAGCGGCGTGCCCGATCAGTTCTTGGGCTTGATCCTGTTGCCGCTTGTGGAAAAGGCCGCTGAGCATCTGACTGCTATTGACGAAGCGTGGGGTAACGTTGAACCTACAATGATCATTTGATTTCCACTCCAACTGTTGACAATTTTTGCTAACTTCCTTTTGCTCTAGATGGCATGATCAACGTTGCCCTGTACCACTGTCTCGGCCCCTCGATCCAGACGGCGCTTTTCAACGCCCCGCTCGTCGTCATTGTCGCTTGGATCATGGGCAAGCCGCTGGACCTCAACTTTGAGATCTTCATGATTGGCCTTCTTGTCTTGTCCATTCTCGTGGTCGGGAACTTTCTCCGCGACGGCGAATCCAACTGGCTCGAAGGCGCACTCCTTGTGGTACGTCCAGAACAACCCATAGTTACGCAGTGTTGGCACCGGGATTATGGATGGGCACAGGCAGAGGACTAGACTGACAAAAACACCTGAGCAGATTGTCTACATCATCATAGCCATTGCATGCTGGTACTATCCGGACCCCGATGTGGCAACCTCCAATGGGTTGGAACAGCCAGCCGTGGTCAAGGTCACCATGACCAAGGATCTTCTTGACCAGCTCCAGCAGCTCTTGAGGTCGGGAGAGCCTTGAATACCCATGGACCATGTTCCACCAAATCTCACCGGAAAGCAATTGCAGACAGGCAGCATTCATATTGGCAAGTGGTTGCCTGTAATTATCCTGAGGCTACGGGTGCCTAGTCTCTATTCTCCACGAGGCATGTGACGAGATTAAGGTAGCCATTCACATATGAGGAAAGGAAATTCAAGAGTAAAGAAGCTTTGCACTTGACCCTCGAAAGTTGGGACAAGAAAGGTTTAGATATAGAGCCAATCTATGCGCGCTGACACAGGCGAAACCTGGACATAATCAGAAGAGAAACCGTCCCAGCCCGCCCAGGATCCCTCGACCCCTGGCTGCTTTAAACAATCCGATACGCCCGTTAGAGCCTGTGTCTGTTCGGCGTGAACCACCCAGGCCACCGCGTACCACCATGCCGTTAAGATTCCCAGGAAGAGGAAAAATCTTGGGAAGAAGCTGCCAGATGGCGGCACCAAGATCGTGATGGCGGTTGTCTGTGATGGAGTCCCAGTCTGATGCGATGCGGTTGGCCACTACTGTACTACTTGTACGCGTCTCATGGTGCTTCTGGTGCTTCTGGAGGATCTGAGTCTGCTCCTCCCGCTGCTCAGGCTGGGTTTGCTAGATCACTGAGGTCGTGGTCTGGGATGATGGTGATTCGAGTGATGTTGCAACCAGCAGTGTTGCTAACCGTGCTCTGTCCCAAGATAGATTGCCAGTGGGCATTCTGGTCAACGGCGCCGCCGGGTTGGGGAGCCTTGCAGCCTGAGCCGAGAATAGATCGGACAGATTGTCGAGGCCCGTAGAGTGAGGCCTCTGGTTCAAGTTTCCGTCGAGGTCCACGGATAACTGGGCGCGCAGTCGTCGCAGGATCGCATCTCGTGCTCGTAGGCCGGGTACTCGCCTGAAAGGAAGGTCTGTTCCACGATGATGCGGCCGTTGGGGTAGACGCGGTAGATGGGTCGATGCTCACGGCCTTGTCTCTTCACAACGTCCCGTCGGGTGCGAGGGAGCATGTCTAACGCCTTCAAATCATGCCAAGGGCCGTTCGGGTCTTCGGGGTTTCTTATAGCGACAGCCAGTGTCTAAAGTACAAGAAAAGAATGGTTACGTTGTCTAGCAACAACCGTTTGACAGAGGGAAAACGTACCATCCCAGATGACATCGGTCCGCAACATCCACCCCCAAGGCGTTCTCTTCAGCCGGCGCATGACCGCCCGCGCGCACCCGTATTACATGCAGATTAGTGCGTGGACGGATAAGTAGTTGAGGGCGCTACGGTAGCGCAGCTTGTCATCGATACCCAGACGCCAGGTGCGCTGGTTGGGCAAAAATGGCGGCCGTTGCTCTTCTAAATGCATTGCGCGATGAGAATTTTTGCCCAATTTTGGAAGCAGGCCGGGATGCAGTTGATGGCCTCCTCTTGGAGAAATCGGCAGATGCCTTCCTCACACTCAGCACGCTGCGCGGCCTTGAGCATGCGAAGTTGCTGAAAGGAGCGGCACGACCCGCGTTTCGCCCTGTCCGTCGCTTATGATGCCGTTGTCCGGCCCAACGTCGAGGTAATAAGCTGGAGGCATTTCAGGTGCATTTAAGACGACCTTGTTTCGAATATGCCGGTTGGTTATTGGATCCGTTATGTCTGATGCCTTGCTCGCGTGCAATCGGGTATTGGAGAAGAAGTCCAAGAAATCGGTGCATGCGTTAGAAAAGTAAATCATCCGCTGCCCGGAAAACGTACTGTGAGGCTTGAGCAGCGACTCGAAGAATTGGAGTAGTATTGAACTGGCTAGGCGCGCAACTTTCGGGTCGGAACCGGCGCGCAAGCCTGGTCAGGGCCGAGGGAAAAGCGGGAAACAAAAGAAATGGTGGGAATGTGTTCAATTCCCAGCCCTCGACTGGCTCGAAGCTTTTCGGCGATGCGGTCTTGAGAAATCGTCGTGATAATTGAGGGCGATGTCGGAGTGTTCACTATGTAAGGAAGAAAGGGAAGATGTGGGAGATATGGCAGTGGGAGACGAGGCAATAAGACAGAAATGTGAAGAACTGAGAATAGGAAGAACTGAGAATAGGAAGAACTGAGAATAGGAAGAACTTGAGCATTGGGAAGAAGATGAAATTCCATATGAAGTTTTCGAAGGGAGACGCTGCGATGATAGGAGGCTTGGAGAGAACCGTGAACAAGATCACAGGTTCTGCAAACTGCAGATATTTGGGGTAATGAATAACTGGATAAACTGAATGTATTTATGCAGAGGTGAAGTGCAACAAGTAACTAGAGGAAATATAACGTTGATATTCAACTCCGATTCTTGTTCCGCTAACTACGGGACAGAAGGTCGGATGATGGTCGAAGATTCCAATCAACATTCCCGAGGATGCCATTGTTTGAGGTGGCAGCTATGTTATTCTACAAATCTTGACTACGCATCTTCTTTCATCCGTAGTTAGGACCTGGCGCTCTCCGCAGACAACAAGACAATGATGTACTTTGCTCTGAACTTAGAATTGTCGAGCATCACCCCCTGGGAACACGCCCCATAATGGAGCTGCCCTGATGTCCTTGAAAGCTTTACGTCCATATCAGTGTCAGTTGATGAGAGGTAGAACAGAGTCTAGCCAAAGTTGGAGATTGATGCTATTCAAATGCCAGCATCCAAGCATCATCTTCTGGAACTGCTCCCAGAAGAGACTCCAATATATGCAGGCTACGAGTAGTCCGGTGGATATTTCTGCTCAACTGCCTGGGGATATGTCCACATCACAAGGGCAGTTGCCAGGTAATGCAATGGCAGCCTCCACTTTGGAATACTTGACCGATGCCTCTTTGTAATGTCAAGCCGGAATATAAGCAAGAGGTTCCCAAAGAAGTTCAGGAGCCTGAACAGCCTGCGGAAATATCAGTGCCTCGTTGCTTCAAATCAGCGCGCGACGTCAAATGTCTGTGTCTCGCTTACATGTTCAAAATAAACATGGCAAGAGTGGCTCGTGTGCTCTTCAAGACTGTGGCGCCTGATGCGTTCGCAATGTCGGTAGCAACGTGGTAGACGGGCGGGATCCAGAGAGCAAGGATGATCAGCTCGATGGCCAGGGTCCAGTGATAGGTCCTCAGCCGCCTGCCCCTCGAGATGAGGAACATCAGGCAGATCCACAGGAGGATAAAGTTGGTCAATGTCGGGGCGAAGACCAGCATAGCGTCCCGATAGTACCTCCAAGCGAGCGCCGCAGCCACAATGCCGAGGCCGAGCTGGAGCCAGCCCAGCACAAAAAAGCAGAGGAGCACGTCGTTGTACCGCTTGTAGCAGAAACGGTGCATCTGCTCGAACCCAAAGGCGGCGCCTTCGACGATGGGGTAGCCGCACCAGCGGCACACCCAGACCGTGTCGAAGTTGGCCAGGACGATCTTCTTGCCAACCGAGATGCGCGGGTCGCGGGCCTGGAGAGCGCAGTCGAGGCACTGGCTGGCCAGCGGGTAACCTGGGTCGGCGAGGGGCGGCTGCAGCAGCCGGGAGCGGAAGGGGTCGTGCACCAGACACGTCTTGCAGTGGCCCAGGAGCTGCATGCGCAACTGGGCCGGGCCGCCAAAGAGGATGCGGATCTGGTGCGGGCTGGCCAGGCCGCGGAGCGTCTTGCACGTCAGCCGCAGGCGTGCGATGCTGGCAAAATCGAGCTGCTGCAGGATCATGAGTATGATCTCGGGCGGTAAGGCAAGGAGATGGCGGGGGCGCGGCTGCGAGGGCGTTGATGGCCACGTTCCCTTCAAGGCCTTGCCAGGCTGTGATGGCGCGCTTGTCGCCGGAGCGTCATAATCTCTCCGGGTCAGCGACGAAATCGAGTTCCGAACCGCTTCGGAGAAGCCGCCGGGACAGAGGCCGATGAGTCCGTGCATGAAGTTGCTGTCGGGGTCCGGATCCGGCGCTGCTGGCCGGGATGCCGAGTCATGGTCCGGGGGCTCCACCGGCCTACATGTAGGACTTCCAGTAGAGACAGCCGCCATGGCCGGAGTTAGTTAAGCAGACTGTGATGTTGCGTTGTTGCGTCGGCCCCGAAGTGTTGCGAGAATTGAATGTGAATGCGCTTCAGATGAACTCAGCTTGATGCAGGCCCTGGCGCCACCGGTCTGGCCCGGCTCCTAGACCGTCTCTCGTGTTCGGGTAATGCGCGCTGTTTGTTGGTGCGCTCCTAGTTATGTACTTGGCGCAGTTGGTGCAACCACACAAGTTGGAACTGTCGAAATTGATGATCGCGGTCTCAAGCTGGGTTGGGAAGAATACCGGTAGGGACCTGTCGGGTGTTTGTAGCGACCTCACGCTTTCCATGTCTCGTCTGCAGGCACCCGACCATGACATGCGGGATTCCAGCTCAGGTGGTTGGGAACCGACCCCTGTGGTCAGCCTGACGCGGGGCTGCAGTCCGCCTGATGCTGTGGAGGCGCCTGGACCTCTAAACGGCACGTGGTCGAAGCACTCAACCTGGGCCGGAGGATGGAAACGGAAGGGTTACGGTTGCCATCACCTCTCCGGAGAGCCTGAGGCATGGGTTAAGTCGGAAGTAAGTGGTCACTGGCTTCTCTTGACGGGTTACGCATGGCCTGTTGTAGTGGAATTGATGGAAGAGATCAGAGAGGTCGCGTCTCTCGCTGAAAAGTGCGTCGCTCGCTTATCTGTGTCGCTCGCTTATCATGTACGTTAGGCACACTTCCGACGAACCGTCATGTACCCGGCCGCAGGATATGCTACACACCAGGTTGGTCAGCCACAGGTTCTGCTTGCATTTTTGCACCGCCTCTAGTACAGAATCAGCCATCTTCGACCAGACTAATGAAGTAGGCCACGCTCCCCCGGCTACCGGGATAGTTCGTTATAACCATCACTCCATACGCTGCTCCGGCGAACAGCCTCCATGAATCCGTCATCCATAGCCGACACATCAAAGGTAAAAATCGGAATCATGCCCGGGTCAGTCGCCGAGCACGCCTGGCCCTGCATTTCGTGCCCCGCCCCGCGCACATGATTCTGTGGCGAAGGCCGCAAACAGAGATCGTGCACCGGCTGCCGCCCAAATTCCAGGCCCCCATAGCCATCATGCGAGTCGAACGTGGGCAAGGTCGAGATATTGTCAAAATCGTCGGCCGCCTGACTCAGGAAGCCACTGACTTCCATTCCAGAATCGGTCGGCAGCAGACGGGGTTCGGCCGCAGTGTGGTGTAGCGCCTTCTCGCCCAGTATCGCTGCCGCGGTTTGACCCTGGCCGCCAAATCCGACGTGCACATGTGTTGGAGGCGGCACCGTAACAGGCAAACCTCCCTGGCTCCATGTGGCGTTGGGGCTGCTGCTGGTCGAGACGAGAGGCATCATCATCAAATCCCCGATTGCTTCCGCCCCGGTCGGCCCCGGGTATGCTCCTCCAGTTCGGGGCACCCTAGGCATGCTACGGGACTGCGCCTCCGTTACCGGCGGCGGCTGCTCGACGTTCCCCAGCATGGCGGTGCTGTTGGGAGTCGCCACGGGGGAACACATGCTGCTGCTGTCGACGGAACCGTGGCCTCTCGACGTCGGACGCCCAGGATGCAGCGTCACGAAGGAGCTCCGCCGGCTTATCGTCTGTCCCGGTGTTGGTTGAACGGGTATTCGTCTGCTCCCGGTCACAGGGCCGCTGCTGGTATTTCGCCGGCAGGTGTCAAAGACTGAATCGATATGGTCTCGAAAGACGGAAAGCAAACTCTCGACATCGTTACCATGGCCCAGCCCTTGCTGGATGCATTGCTGCAGCTGGCGCATATGATGGCCGGTGTTGAACTCGGCGTACACTTCTTCTAATTCAGTGGGAGGTATGAAATCTGAGGCCACGTTCTTGTCAGCTCGAACATAAGTCTGTGAAGGGGCCCCGTCGGGCTGCGACCTACCGGCCTCTGGAATCTCTAAGCCGGCATCCCCGGGGAACAACAGACACCATAAGCTTTGCCAAGTGTCGATCTTGGTGCCGGCCTTGCGGTCATTGAGGATTTCTTCGATACCAGAGGTGATGCCGTCCTCCGGGTCCGCACTGGTGGGACGCGTTTCGGGGGTGCAGATCTGATCCATGGGGACAGAGACATGTCTATCCAAGGCCTCCTGACTTCCCATGGCCCGCCTACACCGCTGGCAAGTGAAGGGTAAGACCGCCGACTGTTTGTGAAAGTTCTTCACATGGCGCCTGTGGCTTGGTTAGATGGGGGGTTCATCAGGTCGAGCGGAGTATCACCTACTTAACCTGGGGAATATCGGGATATGGCTGCAATGCGCAAGTTCGAAAATCCCGGACATTGAACCTCACAGGGTTCCTCTTTCTGAACGGACAGGCGAACTGCATACTGGTTAACTGATACTCGGTTGGCGAAACCTTTCGCCGTTTACCACCTCCAGGGGTGCCGTCCTCGCCGCCTTCGCCAGAATCGCCACCGTCTGGGCCACCGTTAGATCGTTTCCGGCTGCCGGCCCCGTAGCCGTAACCGTCGGCACTAGCACTGTCCGCAACACCCCCAGCAGGCCATATAGGCACATGGCTGGAGCCTGTTCTGGCCCCTGTCGACTCGTTGACGACGATGCCGGTTTTGCTGAAGCTGCTGTTGAGAACGATGTGAGAGAGCTCGTCCAGGAAGTGGCTAACCGACTCGTAGGCCGCCGGCATCGCCCCGGCAAGTGCAACGTCGTGCAGCGGCACACCGAGCGCCTGCTGCAGGACTTGCTCGCAAACTTCGTAGATGATGCCATCGTCCGAAGCCAAGGCTGAGGGTTCCTCTTCCTCATCGTACGAGTCCGATGCCTCGCCGGAGGCAGAGCCAGGATGTGTTTGAGGAGCGGGATCACCTGCTGGATCTTCGGACACTTCCGGTAGGTTCTCGTCGGGGAAGCTCTTCCCAGGAGTCGGCGCGTCGTCGTCATCACCCGGATCTGCGTCACCATCCGTTCCATCTCCCCGTACCAGGCGCCCTTCCAGGACAGCGGACTGTGCTTGCGAATGGGGCTTTTGGCTCCTGCCACCCGTACTGCAGTCTGGCTGGTTGCTGTCCCGGTCACAGTCGGCCACCTCTTCTTCGGCATTGTCGGCGTGGGGCTCACTCCCAGTTTTCGTGTTCCACGGCTCCTGAGAGCCTGAAGGGCTTGATTTGACGGGCTGGGGATCAAGACTGGGCATCGTCGGACCAGAGGATATGTTGAGGCTCGATTTCCCCGGAGGCATCTGCTCCAGCCGGCGAAGTCGGGGAACAAGCGAGTCGGGCGGTGAACCGTGAGGCGCCACCCTGGATTTCTGAGAAGCCATTAGGCGCAGGAACAAGCTGCGGCTGCGGGGTGATGACGCGTAAGTCTCGGTGTCAAGCTCGGGACCATCGTCAGCGAAAAGGATATCAGGGCTACTAGGCCCGGCATCAGTCAACTCCGTGGCTGTGGACGCGGCGATGGACCAGTCCGTGTTGGTTCGCCGCTGACTGAAGTCGGATAGGCAACTGTCTGTGGTGTCCCGCCTCTCCAGCCCGATGTCCTCGGCCAGGTCCTTGCCACTGCGAGAAGCAGGGTCGTTGGAGCCCTTTAATCCGCCCTGCGGAAGGCCCGGTGGCGGCGCTTCCGTTGCTTTAGGGCCTTCGGCGCATGCATTCTGCCCATGCACCGCAGAGACCGCCCCGCTGCCGGTCGCGAGCCGGGCCGGCGTCGTCGCGGAATGATTGTCCATGGACTGGCAGCGGAGGGCTGGACTTTTGAGGCCGTCGATCTTCAGCTCCGCTCGCTGCTCGCAGGGGTGTCGAATCTGTCCACGGGTGATGACAGCAGCGTTTGTGGGGGCTCTAGTGTGGAAACTGGTGGTCGAGGGGGTCGTAGGAGCCGGGGCAAATCGCGCCCTAAGGTTGGTCTAAATACCTGCCAGCGCACCCAATGCGGGAACCAGCTGAAGTCAAGCTGAACCGAAGCTGAAGTTCCAAGGGCAGGCCAAATGTATTCGTACGTTCAGATGCCACCCCTCTGGGACTTAAGACTGCCGCAACATAGCCTGCTGGCGGGCTGCCGCCCAGTTGTCGCAGAGGGCGACAATCCGAGAGCAATGCATCATACTATTGGCTGTGGCCCTGCAAGGCGGCGGCGATGTCTAGCCTTGCCAGTCATGTCAGATGTGGTAGTTGCAGCGGCATGGCAATCAAGCGTCACGATTGGTCCAGAGCCAAAAAATTCCAAACTCGGGAGCACCAACTCCAACAAATCCTCACCACGCGCATCTTGCTTGCAAAACCTGCCAGGTTGTTGCACCGGCTTTGCTGAGGTGATACCTTAGCGAAATAAATGTCTAAGCAAGAAATGATCTCACATCGGGAACACGCACTTCGCCCAACTCTCAAGAAGGCCTTAAGGTACTTGCCTGATGGAAATGAGTTCGAAGAAGCAAGGCTCTGCTCGATCACGGCATCCCACGCCACACGAGGCAGCGGCGCTAACTTACGGGTACCGCCAGTGGTGCGGCAGATGGGCATTGGTTGGGCGTCCGGTTTCAAGTTACATACAGTATTTGTGTCCAGTGGGTCACTTCTCTGGTCTGCCACACCCCATAATTACCGCCGAGCCTGCTTGTGGCTGGCAGCCACAAGCCATTGTGGAGGTGGGGCTTGGCGACAACGACATCAGCTTCAGTTGCTGAGCAAACGGAAGCTAGACGCCCCAAATCGAACTTGCCGAGCAAGATGAGGGCGTCTCTCCATGGCAATAGAACCCACACAAAGACTTCCAGACAAGACAAAATCAGGTTCTCCTGTTCTTTCTTTCCGTTTTTTCCCGCCTTCTGACCCTCCTTGACCGCCCATGGCTCTCGGCAGACAGCAGGCAATGCAGCAGCCCGCCTTGCGCCATCCATAGATGTGCTCTGAACTTTCTGCCCAAAGGTCGCCAGGCTCACAATGACCAGCCAACCTCGCCGGCCAACTTAACAGTACCAGGTACCTTATATCTCAACGCATTATTGCTCACTTGGGCTCCAGGGGGCTGTGTTCTCACATTTACTGTCTTGTCCAGTTGCACTTTTGACGAAATCCGTCACCACCTCCATACCTACCCGATTTGCGCACTTGGTCCCTTTCGCCCACCGTACCCTCTGCGGTGGGGCGCCGAGCAACTGAGCTCAGAAGGTACCTTGCGGAGACTGACGCCTTGAGTTCTGCGCAACCACTGGGAGGCAATAACATTGTCACCATGCCAGACTCAGCCTTCCGAATTTTTGCCTCGTCAACACCAACAACCACCGCGACTCCTGCGCCATCCACAAACTTTCATCCCGAACCACCCCCCACCAGCCATCGGAAATCACCAAACAACGCGTCATTAGAATCAACATCGCGCATCACTCCACGATATCTTAATCGCTTTTTTTTCCCCGTTGCTTGAACGCGCCACCCCGCGCATTCACCTGCATCGCAACAATGGCCGGTGGAAAGGGCAAGTCCTCAGGCGGCAAGAGCTCGGGCGGTAAGACTTCTGGAGCCGAAGGCCCCAAGAAGCAGCAGAGCCACTCTCAACGCGCTGGTCTACAGGTATGTTTCTGTCTTTCCTTCGCCGACTACTCGGTGCATCAAGAACACAGCCCGCCAACTGTCTTGCCTCCATCCCCGCCTGCCACGCTATCTGCGTTCCTCAGCTGTACGGCGTTTTCTCGCCGCCACGAGACGTCCGCCCGCAACTCGTCTCTGTCGGCGGACATCACCCACGCGCCTGATGACGACACACTTTAGCAGCTTGTTACCAGGCAGCACCAGACCACCGCAGCACCATGGCATTCCCGGCCCAGACTGTGTGACGTCGTCCTCGCCCTGTTGATTCAGCCGCTAATGCGTTGACTTTCAGTTCCCTTGCGGGCGCGTCAAGCGTTTCCTCAAGCAAAACACACAAAACAAGATGCGCGTCGGCGCCAAGGCTGCTGTGTACGTTACTGCCGTACTCGAGTACCTGACCGCCGAGGTGCTCGAACTTGCCGGGGTGAGCTTTTTTTCATGCCTGCGCCTGCCCGCTCTCCTCCCAGTCGCTTACCGAAGATGCTACCATAGAACGCCGCGAAGGATCTCAAGGTCAAGCGCATCACGCCCCGCCATCTCCAGCTCGCCATCCGCGGTGACGAAGAACTTGATACCCTGATTCGCGCCACCATCGCCTTTGGAGGTGTCCTCCCCCACATCAACCGCGCGCTTCTCCTCAAGGTCGAACAGAAGAAGAAGGCCAAGGCTGCTGAGGCATAAATGAGGCGAAGATGATCTGAGCGAGTGGTTCCGGAATGATTTGATATTTTGGATGCGCGAAAGGCCGAGGAAGATGCACTTCGCATGTATCCGACAGCGCGGCTTGCGCTACTCGCTTATTTTTGCTTTCTTGCTAGACCGAGCGGCCCACTACCCCCTTGAAGCGATTTTCTTACTCTTTTGTTCCTTCACGTCGAAGTCCCCTTTCGGCCAGGCCGCCCGAAAACGATCGCAGGCGGCTTGTCTGGTGTACAGTACACCTGCGATACAACATCATCACACGGATGGGGTGGTTTGAGGATGTGGAAGGCTGGCGTTGTTGGTTGGGATACTATTGGGTAACGGAAGGGCAAAGACAGCAGGAGACGGATGGTGTGTGGCTACCCGCTTTCCACCCCCTTTTTTCCCCGCCTATGCAGGGCTCTGCTATCTGTAGCAACACAATACCGGGTTTTACACTCGCTTTTATTGTCCATGAGCAGAGCTTTAGTTGGCGCGTCGCATGACGGTCTCATAGGACGAAGTTAAATCTCCTCCACGAGCCCGAAAGTGGTAGATGGCACATGGTACCCAGCCGCTTCACAAGGCCAAATATATCAGGAGTAGCCTTTGCAAGATGTAAGAAAGTCTGGATGCGTTAATTTATCCCCCAGTCTAGTTCTATTGACTAAGTGTGCTCTCGTTTGTGTATCATCTCCGCCTCTGGCTGAACCCCCGGGTCGTCATTGTAATAGCTCGACTCTGAGTCTGGCTCCCAGGTGATTGGACTTTTTTCGGGACGAGTCCGATTACCCAACGTTCTTCCCCGCAGTGATTCACTTTTTTCCTTTTGTCTCCCAGCTATCATGCAACTTGGAGAGGGAATTCTGTGCTGTTTACCTAGCTCAGGGGTTGTCAGTACCCCTTCTCAGAACTCGCCAGCGTCGCGCTCTTGCAAGCACTTTCACACTTTTTCTTCGCCTACCCTTCAGTTGAGATTGGGGAAGACTTTAGCGTAAAAAGCATTCCCTGGACAATCGCAATGGCGCCAACAGTACTACCGGCCCTGGAGATGCATGTCACTCTTGCGACGGCTTACCTCGTTGCTTGCAGTCTCGGGCAGCGGCTTCCACAAGGGCTTCAGACTGGAGAGTCGACTATTCTTCCTGCGCTTCCATTCTTTGGTGGTTAGCTTGAACCAGGCGAAAGGATCCGAGTCATCATGTTTTCGAGCCCCTAACTCCTCATCGTCAATGCTCCGCTTTCTCTTCCGGGAAGCTGTCCAGTTGGTACTCTCACGCGCGCCAGCGCTACTATTAGCGGCGACAGTTCGTCTGTAGGAACCCCGGGCTGCCCAGCCGCGGTGATCAAACTGTGTGGTACAGCCTGTTGAGCAGAGTCGGTGACTGCAGGACAGGCATTTCTGGGTGCAATCCATGGGGTAAAAGTCGTAGTTGCAGTTGTGGCACCTTCAAGTCCAGTATTGGGGGCTCGGGGCGGCGGCGGGATAGGATGGTCCTTGGGCTTCGTGCTTGTTGATCGTGTAGATTATTTGTGGAAGTAGTAATGGCATTCTGGTGGCGGTAATGTGTCCCCGTTGGTAGCAGCAAACGCAAGGATAGACAGAAGGCTCTCTCATGGGGCAAACTTGGGTGTGCGGCGGCCCATCTTTGATACCTAGTGAAGGGGGGATTCCTAAGAGCAGTATCAGGCTTCCAAAGCTCCGAACTGTTTTGTGGCGATGCAAACTGTAAGCTCTGACAATATATAAAACAAAATCTCAAGATAGACCCAGTCCCTAAGAGAGTGTTGTTCAACCAGTGGCTCAGCTTTATGATTGCTGAGGTGTTGATGGGTCCCAGGTGTGGCAAGATGAAAAAACAAAGCAGCAATCGATCCCACCCATAGTTCAATCCCGTTGAGCCTTTTGTTCCCCGAAGGAACATTGCCCTGGTGTTCGTTTCGGAGTCGATACCCTTTGCCATCAGGGTCGACCTGGACTGGACACTAGTGGTGCATTGTGCAAGACATCAAAGAACCTACTGGAACATTTTGCCTGGTGCATATGATTTATTTCCATCTCTGCAATGCCCTCCATCGCACGGCCCGCTCTCGGCGTTCAACACAGTCCTACAAAGAATGAAATGTCTTGCTTTCGTAGCACCTCAACATGGTCGCCTGCAGTGATCTGGTACATCCTTAAGCCTATGGTCTGCAAACCAGCCCGGTTTGATCTACCAAAAGCGCCGAGCTGTCTGGAATGAAGGCTGCAAGGTGATTAGCATCACGGCCTTCAAGTTGAGTAGCTATGGCAAAGCCAAAAGAGGCCTGAGACATGCTCTGGCCCTGAAGGGCATGAGGAGGATGTTGGAGCGATACGCAGGGCGGCGGCGGCTACCTGAGGTGCTTGCCTCAATTAGAAAGTCTTACCTGATCCCTTTCACAACCATGACGGTTGTGGGAGTCATCGGATGGAAGTGAACATAACGTTAATTAGTTATTCAGAGATGGAAGTCAACTGCTCTGAATGGCAGTTCCTGGCCGGGCACTGCTCGTTTCTTTGCCGGGGTTCCTCAGCCATATCGCACTGGCCATGTGTGATATGCGCCGACGATGCTTGGTTCTTCGGATGAGATAATAGCAGGGTGGTCAAACGATGCTGGATTGAGTATTTGTTCCACACGCAGCCTGGGCCATTTCTCGCTGCTCGAGGCACGCCTGCAAGCAATCAGAACACACGTGCCAATAACCACTGAATGGGCCATCGCAGATGTCTGCCGTAAGTTCATGGCCTGTGAACGAACATGTCGTCATTCCGCAGAGAAATGCATTGAAAAGACGTCCATCCACATCGTGATGATCAAGATCACGGTCAACTTGGAGCACTTCCGTCAGAAATGCGTACCAGGTGACTGGGAACAGCTGCTTTGTTCGTTGCCCTTATTTGGACTAGTGGTGTGGAGCCACAGGCAGCGACTGCGGGTGTCTCTTCCCGCAATTGCAAGTGCGCCTTGGCCCTGAAACCCCCCTTTTAGGCGCTTGGGAATTTTCTGGCGACCGTCTGAACGGCAACACAGAGTCAAAAGAACAATATTCTTCTTTTCTATGCAAGCACGGGTTCTTTCTTTTGAGATTTCATCGTTGTGGTAGAGCTTCTCGGGTATCCCCTTTTTCCAATACCTCGGCCACTGCAGCCCGAGGGAAGTTGCTGCAAGCCCCCTTGGCGAAGCCTCAGGTAGTTACTGGGGTGAAAGGGTGGACCTCCCCTCCCTCGCACAGAAAAAGAGGTTGCTCGCATCAGAGAGTGATCAGACCGCCCTCTCCTTCTTCAGCTCTGAGCTTCGACAGGAGTGCACCTGCCACGCCACTTCACTCTCTCGGCGCCCGCAGCCCGTGTCTCCCTTTCTCAACCCAATTCTCCAACTGGAATCCTCCAATTTCGATTTTAGGGGGCCCCTATTGACGCACCGCTTTCACGACATCCACGAAGTTGCAGACGACGTGATGACCTAGAGATATTTATTCGATACGCACCTGCTCGCGTCCCTTTCGGTTGTTTTTTCACCGTCTCCGCCTCCTGGAGACGTCTCGGTGTTGTCCTGTGGAGAGCTTCGTTGTCCGTCACTTTTTTTTTTCTCCATCGACACTGCAGCTCGCTCTGCATAATCGAAAACTCAATCCCATCCCCACCCAAAAGAATCTGCACTTCGACGGAGCTGGACCCTTGCAGAAGCGGCAGCCCCCAATAGGCCTCGGATCCAGATACTTGTACGATACGATCGAATCGCTCGAGTCCGCACTCGAAGCCGCCTTGCGTCTGACAGAAGCATCGATCCCCCTCCCCGGCGACGACGAATACCGCGGCCCCTGGGGATATCCGGTCTGCTGGGCCTTGATGTCGCCTGTCCCCAACACCAGCTAGCCTCAAAAGATGAACCAACAACCCGATCTCTACTTCCCGGCGTATGCGATGAGCACTGCGAACCGGTCCCCCCGCTCCTCCCGGCCGGGTTACAATACCACTACCGGCCACCCGGGCCTCAATCGTCTCGACCAGCGCCAGATGGACCCTGTCGGCCAAGCACCCACCGCTCTTTTTGCTGCCGATGACCGCTTCAACACGTACGATAGCAACGCGTTTCGACACAGCAGGATGCAGCTTTCGCCGGCCTTTGGTGCAGACAACTTCGTTGGGAATGCACAGGCTTGGGCTTACAATTCGGGCGCAAGCACCGTCACGGGAGCTTTGGGCGAGGGTAGGCTACGCTCAGGGGCCCGTAGAGCAGCCATCCCGCCGGTTGGTGCCCCCTCTCCTTTACCTTGTGTCTTTCCGACAGAAAACACGAACTCTACGCTAACTCTTTTGGCCACGACATGTAGGAATGGACCATGCCCGAGCAGCCCGGGCTCGGAAATCAGCCCCTTCCTCCCGTTCCTTCAGCACAGTATCCTGCCGGTGTAGGCTTCAATCCGGCCATGAATCTTATGAACGGCGATGGGGGGCCTTTTCCAAACGAACGCCACGGTTACCCGGTGAACATATACGACGCTCGTCATGAGCCAAAGGCCCTGGGCAACGATCTGATCCCGACCGCCATCGTCATCAAGAACATACCGTTCAATGTGCGGAAGGAGATGCTCACCTCGATCATGTCGGAACTCGGCCTGCCACAGCCTTATGCTTTCAACTACCATTTCGACAACGGGATCTTCCGCGGCCTCGCTTTCGCCAATTTCCAGAATCCGGTTGACACGCAGACCGTGATCGAGCAGTTGAATGGCTACGAGGTTCAAGGCAGGAAGCTGAGGGTCGAGTACAAGAAGATGCTGCCGGAGCACGAGAGGGAGAGGATTGAGCGGGAAAAGCGCGAGAAGCGCGGCCAGCTTGAGGAGCAGCACCAGCCCATTCCCCTTCATTCCCAATCCTCGATGCACTCGCTGAACGCCGCACACACGTCGAGGTCTCGGAACTCGCCGCTGCGTAAGTCATCAACAAGGGCACCTGCTGCGGAAAGGGCGGCTACTAACCCGGCCTATCCCACCGCAGGGGATGTGGACCTCAATAACCCAGAGACGCTCAACTTCTACACCGAGTTGATGCTCTTCAAGAGCGATCCGAGCCGCGAGATCATCGTATTCCCCAGCACCATCACACCTCAGCAGCGGCGGACTGTTCACATACTCGCACACAACATGGGTCTTGAACACCGATCGGTGGGTGAGGGACAGCACAGGCAGATCCATGTCATCAAAGACGCGGCGGTCGCACCAGCCATTCACATCCCGCCAGGCGTCTCCGCTGATGCCCATCGTCGGGGCCTGAGTCGCGCCGCCACCATCGACTTTGCCGAGACCCGGAACGCGCCGGGTCAGTACAACACACTCGGCAGGCAAGGGCGCCACGGTCCGACACTCGAACTCCCAGACAGCCCTGACGGGGGTCTGAACGCGCTGCGCGGGGTCAAGTCGTTCGCCGATCTCCGATCTTACACCCCGAGCCCGTCCCTTTCTACCGCATCGGGATATCCCCAGGGTGGCAGCATGCACGCTCCAAACGTGGCACAGTTTGGCGAGTACAGCGCCAGCATCGGTCAGCCCAGCGCCCTGACCACGCCGACCACGCCAGGCACCAGTTCGAATAACGACCCGTCCATGTTGATCAACGAGCTCGGGTCCATGAACCTGGGCGAGCCATTCAACGGCAACCGGCTTCGACCCCGGGAGACTCCCGGTGCGATTGGTAGCCAGCGGCCCAGCTTGAATGGGCCCAGCACCCGAAGCGTGCCCGAGCGACAGCCCCACGGGCCTAGCGGTGAATGGGGCGAGAAGATAGGCTTTGGGGGACGCGGTCGGACAAACGGCCACCTCCAGCGGAGCAGCGGTACGTGATTCACCTTACTTGACCACGGTGCCTGAACGCGAATGAGGCCTCATTCTAATATGCCCAGACTCGTCTGATAACGGAGTACGCACGTCTTCCTCGGCGTCGAGATTCCAGTAGGGGATTCGCGCCGCTCCCTGTCCTGCGGCAACCAGCTCCGATGAAGACACTTACCGGCATTCCAAGAACTAAGGTGGCTTTCCTTCCGGAGAACCGCCTACCAAGAGCAGTTGCTGCCATATCCAATATGGATCCCCGCCACTTGTCCGTTCTCTTACATGATGGATGATGACAGGCGTCCCCCTTCCCGATTCCGTTTCTTGAAGAATCCGGAAGGCCCACCAGCTTGGCGCCGGGTGCCGTTGGATGGCGTGCCGACCTCAGTATCGTCCCACACACATTGCGATGCCCCACAAATCTATCGGTTCTGTAATATTGTTATTCGATTCCCTGGAGCAATCTGCGCTTCCCTCCGGCTCGTTCACCCCTCCCTTCCTGGGTTGGAGATTTCCGTCTCAGAGTTTCAAAGATACGAGCTTGATCCATCAGCAACTATTGCATTAGTGTACACTCAGCCCCCTGCTCATCGATTTCATCAACCGATTCCCCCGAGCCTCACATATACCCTCCTTGAATGATGACGACAACCAGACGCGCAAAGAGATATGGACGAAGATGAAGGACTTGGGTATACGCGACTTTCCTAGACGTCGCATTGGCAGCCATCATCAATCCAGCTAGCCGGCTTGGTCAGAGTCCGTTGAACAGTTCTTACACTCTGGACCGCGGCCGCGGCGGCAGTGGATGGCTTGATCGCTGACAGGCTTCTGGCCCCGAATCCGTCCTCGTGCGGGCTGACAGAAGTTCAAGCAAGGAGGACGCGACGATCACAAGGCTTTTGTTGGCGATTACCTGGCTTTTATGAATGTTATGGTGTTACGACGTCATGTCTAAAATGGCTATGACACCTCGCTTTGGAGACGGGCTATTGCCACTGCCGTCTCCTGGAGGCTAAGGAAGAAGACACAGCGGCACGGAACTCATCTTAATACCGCCAATGCGCCGCGCTCGGCCCTTTGGTTTGTGACCTACTGGGCAGGCGGCTGCTGGCATCAACAGTTCGGGCGTGGTGGACGCAGCGGTGGCCAGCTTTAACTGGGGCCGGCGGGCGAGTGATTATGGGAGAAGACGGAAAAGTTATTTTGCTCTTGATGGATGGATCCGCCACATGATTGCCTTTGGATGGCTATCTCAGCACTGGCGTGTTTGGGCCGCGCCCCGGGATCTTACTTAATAAATCTGCTGCTATTTGGGTAATTTACCTGGCGTTGTCTTCATGGATGTGTGTGGCCTTGTGGATGTTTGATCATGGTTTTGCAAAGGTGTTTTCGTTCCAATGCTTCATAGAGGGTCTTTTTGCTCGGCTTCATCTGTCCTTCCAATGCATGTCTGGTGTCAATTAGCAGTCGCCGAGTGCTTTTCTTTGCTGCTGTGCAAAATTCCCCTTGAGGTTTCTGTGTTCTGCACTGGGAGTCCGGTTTCGGACCACGAGTAGCTAAAGTCTATGGTCTGTATGTATAGAGCACCAACATGACGAGTTCAGGTCGCTGGTTTGAGATGGAAATCCCACGTCTTGACCGTTCAGAAGCTGGTGAGGAGTGGACCGTCGGACAGCAGGAGGAGGAGGGGAGGGGGGGGGGGGGGGGGGGGGAGGGAAACGGTCCTGCCCACTCCTGGTTGACCTTTGCTCAGGAGAGCGAGGGACGTGGTTACGCAAACTCGGTCGCTGTCAAGAGATGCTGTGACACCCAACACTAACAACTTGTTTGACGTGCAGCTTTACAAACCACCAAACTACTAATTACTACCGCAGCAGCTCCTCCCTCCCGCTCGCCCGGAGAGTGTCGTGGACCGTTTCGAGTACGATGGCATGGAGACTCGTGGGAGCGGCGACGAAGCCAAAATTGCGCTCGAGTTTGCGCCCGGCCGTCAGGTCGATCTCGTTGCCGTGTACGTCGGTGATCCTGCCGCCGACCTCCTCGACGAGCAGCATGGCCCCCGCGTGGTCCCATATCTTTGCGCGGCGGCTGCGCGAGTGGTACACCCACACTGTCATGTTGGCGGCGCCGAGGGCCAGGCAGGCCCAGCGCGGGACCCAGCCGAGCAGGTCGCTGCCTGGGAAAGGGGTGGAAAGTTGGGAGGCGACGGCCTGGTGCACCGCGCCGAGCCCGGAGTCGAGCTGGGTCCAGCAGGTTACGGAGCGGAGGTCGGTGGTAGAGGTGGCGGTGTCGGCATGTCGAGGGAGTTTGCGGGTGTGGGAATTGATCATGTCGTTGTCTGAGTCAGCTGCGCCGGGCAACAAGAGTGGCCTGATATACGCTCCGTGTCCTCGGACGGCATACAGGAGAGACCCTCGCCCCGTCGGGTCGATGGAAGTGTCGGTCAGCGGAGTGGTGATATCATGATTTACGGCGAGAAGCGGACAGGCCACAACGCTCAGGACCTGGCGGCCCCCTTCGTCGAGCAGGGCGATATTTATGGCGTACTGCTCGCGCCGAATGAAGGTCTTTGTGCCGTCGATGGGGTCAAATACCCAGGTTCTTCCTGGGCTTGCTCCCGGGATGAGCGTGGTGCAAGAATCAATGACGTTGCAGAGGTCGTTGGCGTCGTGGAACAGAGTCTCGGAAGCGCATTGCGCCAGGACGGCGAGCACCCGGGCGAGCAGCTTCGGGTTCTGGCGGAGCTCGTCGGCGGATTCCTCGCCTATGAAGCCGTCGTCGGGAAAGGCGGCTTGGAGGGTGCGGGTGAGCAGGGCTTGGATGGCAAAGTCGGCCACGGTGACGAAACTGAGGTCGTCCTTGACGAGATCAAAGGTTCCTGCCGTGGCGTCGGCCTGGGCGGTGGAGAGGACCTCGCGGCTGATGCGGGCTGCTGTTTGGGCCGCTGCAATGGCGACCTCCAGCTCACGACGGTACGGACTGTCCATGATGCTTGTGTGTTAGGGTCCGATGGGCCGATTCCGGAGATGGAGAATTGGGCCACAGCAGATTTGCTCGTTGATCAACGGGCTGGGGTCCACTCGGTGAACCCACTTCCATGGTCCCGACGGACTTTGCTGAGTTCGGGAGGCTCACCGGCTTCGGCGTTTCAGCGACGGAGGGTAACTATACGGCTCTTTTGAAAATAAGTCTATACTCAGGATTGGTGATAGTCGACTATGTTTTGGGTGCTACCATTCTGACTTCATGTTGTTGCAGATCAAGCTACAGTCGTAATAATTACACACTCTCCACATACGACCATACCTGGTAGACAGATCTCGTCTTCGGAAGGGCACTATTTGACCTCAGTTGCATCCCATTTTGAATTAATGTCTCGTCCCACCCCTTACCCCTGGGAACTACATGCGACGAGGCGTTCTACGACCAGGCACGTTTCAGGGACAGCAACTCCGAGCCGGCAACGAGATTTCCGCCAATCTTCAGGCGACGTTGGAGTGGCGCAGCAGTCTTGGTCACATGTCTGAGCACATCATGGCACAAAAAGGGAGGGGACATGGCCAAAGCCATATCCGCTGATTACCGGCCGACTGGCCGCGAAGACGTCAATTTCAAGGGCCAGAGATGAGATTCTCGAGTGCCCGACAATTCCTCACCGTCCTGCCCGACGATCACGATTACGTTAGCAAAACACCAGGATAACAAGCCACGACGGGTTTACAACATTGGAGGGATACTAGGTATGAAAACCACCTGACCCTTTTGGCGATTTGAAGAACAGATATGGTACCGACAACCCTGCCCAGTTGTGAGGGAGAAGAATCAAGACTCTTAACGGCGCGATCGCCCGGTACGACGAAGCTACAACGAATACAGCAATAGCCGTTATCTGTCCCAGATTACGAAAGTTGTTACTGCACTCGACCAAGGAGAAGGGAGGAGACGGCCCGGTTAAAAGGAGGCGCACTGGCGGCCGGCATTCCTGCAAGGCGCTTTGCCGTCTTGGCAAATAACAGTAGCACACTACAAGAGACGTGCCGCCAAGAGCGAATACAACGGTGCAGAAGCCGATCAGTCACAGTCTACCTTAGACCCTCATTGTCGGCCACCGTCCACACCGGGCCGCCTCCAGTCGTGGGAGTGAGCTACAGCAGACGTCCGATAGCCGCTGCCTCTATCACGGCGAAAGCGATCAGACGAGCAACTCAGAACCCCGTCATCCGGTTCCAGACGACCAAGATCAGAATGGAGTGTGTCCTGTCGTACCGCCACAAGCGGGGGGGAGCCGGGCAAGCACACCCACATTGCCGAATGCTGATGGCATTAGCGAACTCGAGCTAGCGGATGCACGCCACGCCTTCGGTCTACAGTCCAGGCAGCGCCGCCCCCAACCTCGAGGCTGATATAGAGCAGCGGTCCGATAGCTGTTACCTCTCTCGGCACCATCAGCGTGGTCACAGCGTTCGAGCAAGCGACCCAGAACATCGCTATCCTCAGGTTCCGGACAACGGAGGAGAGCAGGATGAAGAGAGTTCCGTCGTGCCGCCGCAAACGCAGGAGGGTTGGGCAGGTATGCCAAGTTTGTTGGGCGATCAGAGCGGCAACGAAGGTGAGCTGGCCACTACCGCTCCGTCTATACAGCCATCCGCCAGCCAAAGCCAGGTCAACATTCAGCACATTGGTTGTCGTCTACGTCGTTGCGATACCGACGACGAGGAGGACTACCCTCCCATTGCGGGAAGTAACACCAAGCAGGGCAAGGAGAAGGATGTCGTTCGGCCGCCACGAGGGAACCGTTGCAGGGTCAACACTCCGGCCCCAGCAACCGCAGAACAGCGCCCAAGCGGCAGACATGTCTGCGTCGCACCGACTCCCGATCACTACAGACTCAAATACCACCACCAACATAAGGCCCAAAGCGCCGCCGAAGTCAGCGTAGGATTTTAAAGCCGCGATTTTCAAGGGGGTCCGCTTTGGAAGAGGAGACAGTCGAGGCCGCTTTCGCAAGCTTTGAGAGACGGCCACTTGAAGCAGTCCTTAAGCGCGTTTTTGGGTGGACGGGGCAGCGACTTTTCAGGTGGAGTTCACGTGGAATCCATTGTACGAATCATGGACGACATGACCGCGCATTGGAAGACTTGCGGCGCAAGTCACCAGCAGGCATCCAATAACTCGCGTGAGCGGGTCGCGTATGTGCGGCCAACGATGAAGTAGTTGGGACTCGTCACTCCGACTCGAATACGGGCGACTAGACAGTTCCGATTTCTGTTTCAGGTTCATTCTTAAGGGAAGAAGGTCAAGTGGCTCCGCCGAGGGACTGCGAGATGGCAGCGTCGGCGCAGGACCAAATCGTGGTTGGGGTGTGGCCGACCATCCACCTCCACCGAAACGGCCGATCCGCGCCCCGAAGCCGAGTGCGAAAGTCCGGGAAGCCATGCAATTGATCGACCGACGCAACTACCACGTCGAAAAGGATTACGAGCGATGCTACGCGGACCGTCGTGTCCAGGGGGACCCGCGCGTCAGGAACCGGGCATGGAGCCAACGGCCGGACAATGGGGAAGTCAGGTTCACAGATGCTTCTGGAGGCGATCCATGAACAACGAGATGAGATGCACCAAACGATTACCGAGCAACGTACCACGATTTGCGAATTACGCGATTTGATCAGCAAGCAGCATGATGCGATTCGAGAACTACATCGCTAACTAACTAGCAGACACCAGGACCCAGTTGTCTGAAGAACTGAGACAAGTGCAAGAACAGATCGATACCCTTCAACGCAATGCGAACGTCACAGCCACAGCTCAGGCAAGCGCGAGCAGATTGTACGCCAAAATCGCTCGCCCCCGCCATCAAGCCAACCAAGCGGGATACGCACCCTCTCCTCGCGAAACACGACGCCCTCGTCTTCTACCGACACGCTGTGTTACGCAATCGATATATTCAGAGTGGAGGAGAAAGAAAAGGGCAACGTCCAGGTGGCGGACATCAGAAAGGAAATCGAGGCGGAGGATCAGGGAAACTGGTGCTGCGCAGCAGTGGTGAAGGAAGCTAGGAACCTAGACGTGTGGACCCAACAGCGGAATTGACCCCACAATGGAATTTTGGCACCACCATCACCACCATAATAAAAGACATCTAGCTCATCCAATTTGCAAGCAATCTACATACCAATCTGATGGTTCTACTCCTCTTCGGCCCGGCGAATAGTCTCTAAACTACACACAATTATCTCCTCGGCCTCCTCGACTGCGTGGCTGTTCTGTCGCGTCTT
>NW_026944236.1:325646-327614 GCF_033297405.1 Parathielavia appendiculata | reverse complement strand
CTTAGCATCTAGGGCCTTGCCTGCCTTGGCCAACAGAGTCCTTGTCAGCCGTCCACTAGCTTCCATGCCTTCCCTTACACCCCGCTGGTGCATACGGATGTCCTGGCTCTTCTGAGGTGTCCAGAACTCAGTCGTAGGCTTAGGGGGTGGTGTTTCCGGCCGTGCAGGAAGAGCCTGACTTTCCAGGACTGTGATGGGCTGAGCCCATGATGGCCTCGGCAACCCTCGGCCGTGGTATCATGATAACGTCATCCTGAAGCAGGCAGTGTCTGTGTGTTCCGGAGCATATAAGAGCTGCCCTCTCTTCCTGTCATCTAGTTCTCTCTTTTCTTCTTCTCTCTACATTCGAGGCAAACTCGTAGAGTCTTCACCAGCTAGTTGCAATATACTCCTGGGACCGTTACAAGGACTGCCTCGGGGTCTTCCAGCACTTTAGATGGATCCAGCGGCTAAATACCTGTGTTCCTAAACCCAGAGATGATATCCCTAGCAGACATTCCAAGCCTAGATGCATCCCTATAGCAATAGAGGAACCGTCGCTTGTTTACGGCAGCCGATGCTGTGAAGCTTGCCAGGGCCTTGGTAGCTTGCCGGAAGTAGTTTTTCAGAGCTGAGAAAACACTGTGGTCGAGAGGCTGAGTTTTGTAGGAGGTGTGAGCAGGCAGATAGACCAACTGAACCTTGTTTAGCCAAGCTGTAGCCATGAAGTCGCCGGTTGTATGACTGGAATGCTCGTCGAGGACCAGTAACCTCCACTCGTCACCTTGAGGCTTGGTTTGTGGCAGATACACCTCTTTTAGCCACTTCAAGGCAATCTGGCTATTGCTCCAGCCAGTGAAACTGTAGTCAAACTTCCAATCTGGGAAGTCTGCCTCTAGTTCAGCTTTAGCAGGAAACCATTGGCCCTGAAGGGAAGCCCCGGTAAAGACTAAGGTTGGCGATAGTCATACCCCCTCTGCAGTGCCACACTCAAGGACAGTAACCCATGTAGTTGTATCAGAGCTAGTTGTATAAGCCCTGCTTGTAAGGAAACTGCCAATGACTGTGCCGGCCGTAGTTTCGAGCTCCTGCATGCCATGCTCGTCATGGTTGGCGATATTCGCGGGTACGATGTTCTTATCGCGGATATGGAACTCCAGCCTCTCATAGAAATCTTGGTAAGCGTCCCGTGTAGAGCCTTTCGTACGAGAGCTTTCCAACAGAGCTGATTTCTTAGTTTTGACAGCATCGTGGCGGCGTAGAAAGCGGTCGATCCATCTAGCACCCAGGGGCTGATGATCACCTCCTTCAGCCAAGATGGCCTGCGCAAAAGCCACCACCTGGTTACGGCTAGGAGCCCTTCCAAACTTTCTTCATTGAGACACCAGTCAACTACATGCCTCTCTTGCACAGGACTGAGCCGTTGTTCGTGGATTTTGGCTTGTTGTCGAGGGTGGGCGCCATGAAGCCGTCGGTTCAGGGTAGACTGTGGGATGCTGTACTTTTCCGCTGCATCTTTCCGGAAACAAAGGCCCTCTCGAACCTCAGTTATAGCCAAATGAATAAGCTCTTCCCGGATAGCGGTCATGTTGATTTTGGCCCAGAAGTGGATGAGTTGTGTTGAGTTGAAGTTAGTGATGTCTGGAATGGTGGTGTGGTGCCAGGATTCCATTGTGGGGCCGATTCCGTTGCGGGGTCCAGACGTCTAGACCGGATCAGAGTAATCTGCAGGGATGAAAGCGAAGTTGCCTTAGTCAAGGAAGTAGTGTAGAAGATCACGGTGCCAGGAGTGCGCGTGCTAAGGGGACCAGCTATACCCGGTGAGGATTGACAATACCAACCGGATAGCAGTCCTTGACGTAGAGGGAAACATCCTCCCTGGAGCAGCAGAAGTTGTAACGGGCTGAGCCCGTAAAGGCCTCGGCAAACTCTCGGCCAAGACTCGAGATTCGGTGGACTTCTATCTTATTCGATATCGGCGCACAGGCC
>NW_026944236.1:319909-324671 GCF_033297405.1 Parathielavia appendiculata | reverse complement strand
AGAAGGTTCGGTGTGCTGTGGGGCGAGTGGGAATAGCCTCATCAGGGGTCTTGGTATTGGCCGAGAGTCGCCGAGGCTCGCACCGGGCCCAGCCCGTTACAAGGAAATCAGTGGTGACGGTCCCAATGGAGTATTACACCTAGACAATGCTAATACTAACAACAAAGTGGGAGGCGGTCTAGCCATTTCGGAGCACGATACGGGTGTCGAAGCGACATAGAGGTCGAGCTGATTCTTGTGCCGTCAGCAAACATCACTACAGTACATGTTTCGACTTCTAGACCGGGTAATGCTGGTGGTATCAGCTTACATTGAGGGCGGCAATAACGAGACACTAGAAGCTGCGATGAGAGGGCTCGACCGGCTAAGCAGGAGGTTCCAGAACGGGACAGGAACTAGAATAGACGTCATTGTAGATGGTGATCTCAACCGCTACGACCAGCTCTAGGGAGGAGACAATGTCTTACTACTTAAGACAAGACGAAGGATACTACATCGTCAACCTCGTAGATGAACGCTCACTTTACAGCCTCCTCCTCAGAGGTACGAAGATAAAACAGTCAAGAGACTTAGACAATCGACCTAGTACCGACTTCTACAGAGTTAGCAGACCAGCTACTCAGGTGTAGGATTTACCTCTGTGACCACAGATCCGATCACAGAGCGATTGAGACGTATTCAACATCGCAGTGGAAGACCGCCCAACGGAGACATGACTCTTCTTCAAGAATGCACCCTAGACAGAGATTAGAACCAGAATGGCAGCAAATTGCGTATATGTCCCCTAGAGCGGCAATGTCCAGCAGCAAGCAGACCGGCTTATAACATTGGAACGGAGGCTGGCTACAGTCTAACACCTAAAGCTAAGCCGTCATGTACGCCAAGCGGTAGTAGGCGTCAGAATATACGCGGCTCCGCTAGACTTACACATTCTAGAGAAACCAGGCGAGATCTCGACGTAGGATAGGGCAAACGTCATTGGAGCTCGAATAACGAGCGAAGACTGCTGCCAAGGAGTACCACGATGCCATCCGTAGGCAGAAAAGCTCGCATTGAAGCGACTTTCTGGCTGACGACCGGAATATCTGGCAAGTAGCAAAGTACCTGCAAACTAGCAGCCGCACAATGAGTGACAAAGTGTCCTCGCTTGTCCGACCAAACGCATTACCCTTAAGAGCTCCTCTATCGTACACGATCAGGTAGTCGGCGAGACCATCCCCATGAGGCTCCTGTTAAGATTCAGAGAGTGATGACCACGTGAGTTACCTGCACTGCCGACCTTGGCCGCAGGATCATGGCCGAATCCATCGCTCGCCCAAAATCATGGGCGGGTCACCGCAAGTTAGTTACAGGTTACTCCCGAGTCGAGACGCTCCATACACAACTTATCAGCGAAAAGAGATAGTTACAGCGAAAAGAAACAAAATGCCGCAGGTCGCTACGGCAAAGTTCTTTGTTTGAAGGAAGAGAGACTTGCGATTCACGAAGCTCTTTGTGCTGGTACATCCACAAATGACTGAAAAGTCTTCCCCCTGGCAGTTTCAACGCCCACGATAAGAGCTCTCATTGGCATGGGTGCCCCAGGGTCGAAAATCTCATCATTCGCAGACGCATCCGTCGGGATGAATAGGACATTCCAACCGGCGAATTTCTCTTCCAACACGGTCGAGATGAAGCTTTTCAGGCCCCAGTAGGGACAGAGGCCGTATGTTTGGTTTCCGGCGCCTTCGAGCCGTGGGATGATTTGTCTGAGCCACTCAAGCACACCGAGACGGGGACGACGTAAAACGACGCCATAGTGAAGAATTCAAGGGATGCCGAGGAAGCATCGTGCTCTTACAAGGAGGCGTTTAGGTCGAGACCGGTTATTGCTTGGAGAATCAATATGACCCATTGATCTTTCTGGTCCGTTCCTGGCGGAGAGCGCCCCAGGAGAAAGTCCAAGCGTTCTGCAGAAACAAATTCCTGGGCGGCGGCGTAACGAAGAAAGGCCACCGCTGTTTGGTTACTCCGGAAGATTTCAGGGCTGGCCACAAGAATGTGAGTTTCGCGGCAGGAGTGCTGGGTTATTGTACGACGCTCATCGACGGACTGTGACTCGTGCCACCAATCAAGTTTTCTCGCAACGCTTCGAGCTCGGACATGACCGTCAGATTGGATGACTCAGGGCCGTTACCCCCTCCGGTGGTCCCGTTGTGCGAACGAGTCGAGATTCTCCAGGAGTTTGGCGTATTCCGGGCGAGTCCGGTCAGGCCCGAGGAGTCGGGACAGAAGCAATTGCGTGCCCCGCCGCCGAGACTCGCAGAGGAGAGGTACCAGGACTCCCGTCCGATCCAACGGCGAGCAAAGGATGTCCCAGAGGTCTTGACGGGCTCCTGGGGGAAACGGGGAGGCAAGAGAAATCCACGGCGCGCACTGGAACGAGAACCAGCACTTTAGCGGAACCCAAGCGCGCAAGAGTCGACGAGCCGTCTCCCAGCCGCGCAAGTGATCTAGATGCTCGGATATGAGTTTCTCGACTCGCTTGCAATGCGTGATTCCGCCGAGAAAGGTGCCGTGCTTCATCTCATACATCTGAAGCAGTACCAGAATGGTAAGGAAGACAACCACGTCGTGTAGACTGCTCGTGAAAGGGCACAGTGAGCCGGACGTCTGCGCGGACAAGGCTATAAGAGCACTGCTATAGAAAAGCCATTGCTGCTTTGGGCGGTGCCTCAGCGACGGGACTCTCGCCATGGGAAGGCAGAACCGCCGAGGAGTGTGCCAAAACGGCGTATTTGAGGATTGTGTGGGAGTACCCGATAGTCTCCCAGATCGTCCCAGATATGGCGGGAAGTTGAGATAGGGAAGTTGTCATTGACCCAGACGTCGCCCGGATCTGCCACGGTTGACGCGGCCGTGGTTGCGCGATGGTGCAGGGCTTCCGACGAGGCTGACTTTGTGGTTTGGAGAGGCATCATCCGCTGTTGATGGTCGCCCGCGTTGCGAATCTGGATCGGCCGAAGTCTCGAGGTGTGTTCCACGCCGGCGAAGCCGCTGCCGCTTGGTGGGAACAGCGGCATTGACGAACTGTAACAATGGGGTGTATCCAGGGCAGGAGAAGCCGAGCCGAATGCAGTTATTGCAATGGGGTTGGCTTCGTCACATTATTCGTCGACATTATCGCGCGTCCGTCTCCAAGCGCAGACGCACACACGTACCAGGCGACACCGCAAACCTTTGTATGTCTCTGCAGACATGTCGTACAGCCTGTACGAGAGCGGATGATGCGATGCTTCGGCTTCGTTGCTGCGCCGGATAACCATCCCACGCTAGCGTGCAATGAATTTGTCGTGTGCAAGGGTGGTGGGCTGAAGTCCGAGACGGGAAGTAGAAACCGCTCTCTTTCACTGTTGAAAAGGGTGATGAAATGTCCAAGTTGCAGGGTCTGTGTAGCAATCTGGATCTTGGTTTTGAACAGAAGAATCTAACTTGATTTGGCTAAGTTGCCGCGTTAATGGATACCCTTCCGAGCTTAGCGTCTAAGCCACGTTCTTTTAGAATCTGGGATCAATAACAATCAATCCTGGTTCGTTTGTTAGCATAGCCAGTGGATATCTCAGGTCTGAAACGTATGGCGCGTTTTTGGAAAACCCCGCAAAAAACCGCCCAGCCCTTTGATATCACTTTCAGAGAGGTAATTTTGGCAGTCCTCCCGTATTGCCCGGCAATCACGCAGTAGATTTCTTTTAAAAAGCCATTAGCTGATGCAGCTCGTCGAGCTAAATAGATTGATATCCTTTGGAAATGATGCATTTCTGTGGTTGTCGAGATGCACGAGCTTCAATTCCGGGAAGGCATTTCGCTCCCCTGGAACCGGCCGTCTGGCACCCTAAAAATTGGCGCCCAATCCACTAATCATTTAGGGCTCGACGCACTAATTTCAGGACTTCAGATCTCAACGACAGTTGTCAATCTCAGGGCTACAGTACATACATTGGACGCTATGTGACACTTGCACCCTTTCCACCCCTCCCTTCCGCCCCCCCCCCCCCAAAAAAAAAGAAAAACCAAAAGAACGAAAAGAAGAGGAACAGCCAGGCAACCCCCTTTTCACGCTTCCGGCGGCCATCTACGCTCCAGATCTCCGTTCTTGATAGCCTTCGTGACCTTGTCAAGAGACCACTTGGGGCACAGCTCCTCCATTTGCGCGATAACACGCGACTGTTCGGCGGCGCTTTCTGCGCCGCCCCGCTCGCGCGACTTGCCCAGGATGAAGTCGACGATTGCCTTTCGACCGCAGAAGACGGACTTCTGCGACTTAGGGCGCCAAGCAGCACCATAGTTAGCCTCGAGTGACTCGATTGAAGGCATGCCAGCCCTTCCGTATCTCCACAGGAGCCACAGATCCGGAATAGAGCGAATATCTAAAGGGACCTCAAACCTAGGCACGTTCGACGCAACCGCCGCCGTCGCCGGCGGCGACGGCGGCGGTAGAGACGCTGTGGTAAGCTGGGGAACGCCCCCCTGCTCTTCGTCTCCAGTAGATAGTTGGGGGGAAGGGGCCCCGCGGCCCGGCGCCCTCGGTCGCCCGCGCTTCGGCATCTCGAGCCGTTGTACGACAGTGCTGCGTCCCGGACTGATCGTGACAGTGTACGACGCTTTAGAGAGCTCGTCCATCCTCTTCTCCTGTCACGGCGATTGCGCCGTGCCTGCCAGGACCCATGGGTGGAACCCGGCATGTGGAAAGCACGGGCCCCTGTGGGTTGAAGATTCTGCACCT
>NW_026944236.1:316005-319280 GCF_033297405.1 Parathielavia appendiculata | reverse complement strand
TTATTCCATCTACCGGCGCGTCGTATCTAGTCCATATGAGCATCTCCAGAGTAAGTTGGCCAAGCTGCACGGAGCGAGGTATATCAAGAGGGAAACACTATATAAATCGAAAGCTGTTGACTTACTTGTCCTTCTGACACTCCATCCATGTCGGCGTTTTGTGCCGCAGCAACGCGAGGCGCATGCGAGACCTTAGAAGTTTTGATTCCACAGGCGGCATACAACCTCGACGTCCACGAATTTGCCGTCTGCGCTGAGAGCTCCTTCGTCGCTTCCTTTGCAGACCGGCGCAAGACCTTAATGTCGTACCAGTGCTCGCTACGCTGAAAAGTAGGAAACGGCTCTGCCCGCTCGACTTGCCAACGCCAAAAGAAATAAAACGCGATCGCGCTAACAAGACAACAGCGGACATCGCGGTGCCGTAGGGCGGCGCCGTACTCCATCCGGCCGTGTTGGTTCGTCTTGCCCTGGTTCATGACGACGACGAGGGCGTACGTTGGGAATTCCCTTGATTTCTGGCCCTCGTTGGGGAGCTCTAAACGGAAGCAGTCCGGGAGCTCCATTGGCCGGCGGTTGCTCTGGCGGAGGAGCATGTGATTGCCAAACAGAAAGTCGACCTGCGTCCGGAGAAGGCACGAGATGTCGCTGCTATCCTCTCGCCATGCGGCCTCGTGGTGTTGAGGAAGTTGTGCCTTTGTATAGGCGTCTTTGATCGTTCCCTCGAGGCGGTCCGAGTACTCGGTGCGCTTGCGAGCCCAGACGACGGCGAGGATACTCTTTTTCAACGCTTTAAGGGCTATCCCTTGAGGACGGGGCGCCGGGTTGATGTGCCGGCTCTTCTGTTCGTCGTACAGCCTCTGTATCGCTGCGATGTAGGTGCGTACAGAGTTATAGGCGAGTTCGAGAGCCGGGGCGGCGATCAGGGGCTCGTTGTCGTCCTCCTCGAACTTGGTCGCTACCGCCGCATGCGCCGGAGTAGTGGCAACTTCAATGGTCTCGCCTGCTCAAAGGCTTAGCGGGGAGCACAGAGCTGGTTACCCAGCCAACCGGCTAGGGAGCGCTACTTTCATCACGCCGTTGCCGTTTGGCGGCGACAGCTTGTCCTACGGCCACAGCAGCGTCTCGGCGGCGTTTCCTCTGCTTCTCAAGGCGGTGCCCTTTCCGGGGGGCTCGGCTTACAACTTCCGTCTTCATAAAAAGGAGCAGCTTGCCTTCGTCGACAAGATCGCCGGGGAGCGGTCGCCCTAGCGGCCAGGTCGACTGTCTAACGGCCCAATCCTCAGGAATCGGGTCCCAATGCTTGAAGCACCAATCCTATCGTAGTATCAGAAATGGGATTAAGAGTCGTACCAGGAAGGGGACCAGCTGACCTTCCACTCTTGCTGTTTAGGCTTGTAGGTTTTGACTGTGTTTTGGGGCACCGTACCCTCCAGGTTTAGGAGATAATATTCCATTGCCTCGCGTATGCGAGCATCCTCAATTGCAGTGGCCGCCATAGTCATCGGGCGAGAAAGGAATGATTAGGGGTTTGTCCTAGGGTGGTAACCGTGGACAGCAGTGGTGTTTGAGTGCCGATGCTCTCTGCGCTGCGTAACGTTAGTTCTCGCCGTCGTCGCGTCTTTTGGAAGGTCTGCGCACGTAAAGTCTAGTCACGTGGCCTTCTACTTCGCCATTTCTTTCTGCGGGCCGCGCGCGTTTTGTATTGGGTTTTCCACGAGAAATCGAAGGCCCATCAAGGCAAATGACCTGCAAGCACGGAGCCGAATTTGGCGGGGAAAATGGAGGACCCGCCGGTTTTTGGCGGTCCGAAAACCTGGTTTTTGGTACGCTCGGACCTGTGATACCAACTGACATGACAGGCTTGAATTAAGATAAAATGGGATTCAAGTAACGTATCTTATAAGCTAATGACCCACCCCTTCCCGCCACCATAACAACTATCCTCAAATATACCGCAACAACACTAAGAACTAACTACAATTACATCGGAAGCAGGTTGTTGAACTGAATTGGCTCCTTGGCACCTGAATTCAGGGGCTGGGCACTGTTGCCCAATGCAGTAAGCGTGGAAGACTCGTCACCCACCCAAAAGCAGGGTCTGGCGAGGGTCCCGAAGCCCTCGGTTCTTTCAAGCAACACACACACATGACGCATGGTTCAGACAGCCAATTCAAGCTTCATCTTGTGCCTCGATTGATGCAGTGTCACCTGGTTGGTCTATGCCTATTCGAGCCTGTAACTGTTGCTGTTCAACAGCTGGGAAATGCGGGGTGCTCGGATACTTTTGACCCCACACTGTATCTACGGATCCGTAGACGATTTTGCCAAGCCTAAGGTATGGATCCTGCATGCTTGTCCGGTTCAATGCCGCCGTCTTACAACGTCGAAGTTGCGAGCTCGACACTTCCTGGTAAGCCGAACTCGTTGTTTGACAGCTGCCTACAGGACGCAGGACCTCACGCTAGTCATTTATCCGCTGCTGTGAAAAGGCACTGCAAGATACCTTAAGCCAATCCTGGCTATGCGTTATGCAACGTGTGACCAATGATTGTGATCGAATGATCTCGGCTGGAATCCGACTTCATGCCGTATCCAACAGCGCCAACACGCTCACAGAATTGGGGCCCAAGCAGGAATTTTCTGCAGAACCCCTATGAGATGGTTCCCAACCTAGGATAGAGCCTCGTAAAGTCTCCAGTCGAGTCTCTTGAAGTTTCACGGCTTTCTGGTGGCCCGCAAAGAGTTGGAGATGATCAGGTCAACTTGATATGAAAGCTTACGAGCTGTCAACCACTGTGTGGCCCCTTGGTGGCAAACCCGTATTATCCGTCATGAAGTTGGCACTAGAAGAACCGTCAATGTCGGTCAGCGGCGCAATGCAGAAGACTTGGTGCATGAGCTCGGATGGATATCCTATTATTGACTTGGCGAGTTTGCAGTCCGAGTTTGATTTTTGAATCGCTTCTGCATTTTCCACCAAATTCCTACACACCTTAGCCCTTTCGACTTAGAACCTCCTACACCAGTCACACCAAACGTTTGGCAGCGAACACCACCAGTACCCCTTTTGGTCAAGGCCATGGAATGCCAAGACACCATCGATAATAACGTATATACATGCTAAATACAGTAGTAGCTTAATAACTGATATCAACTAGGCAGCAAAGGATAAACGTTTGAACGACATATAATTATACCTATATAGCTAACGTGATTCACCATTGACTCGGACACCCCATTGAGTCGGACACATTTTCCGGACTATGCCACTACAA
>NW_026944236.1:308683-314795 GCF_033297405.1 Parathielavia appendiculata | reverse complement strand
ATCGAGGATACCATATTTCGCTCGCATATTGGCGACCAGTCGGAACCATGGTTCGATAATTGCAGGGTCTTCGCAGAGGCCTCTCTGATAGTCATAGACGCGATTAAAACGCGTCTTTAGCTCTGGACGTCGTACAATGAAGCGGTTTGGCCAGTTCTTTCCAACGTGTCGCGCACCGCGTTTCCGAAGCAGGAGATTGGCGATATCACCCACGTCGACAATCCGGGGCGAAAACCCTCGCGAATCTCGGTCGAGTATGTATTGAACAATGGCCTCCTCTTCGATCTTCGTCAAATTCGAACGGCCGTGATAGCTGTCGGACTTCGCAATCTTTCCCTTCATTCTATCTCCAATTGTCGACTTGGGGACATTGTATATCTCTGCGGCGCGTCGGATACTCAAGCGCGGTGTTGATCGAATCGCATTGATCGCGAGAAGAACTCGGTTTTCTGGGAAGCTGTCGGACATTGTTGTGGTAGAGAAAACGCGTGTTGACGTTGGCTGGTTATGGTGGGGGAGAATGTGTCCGAGTCAATGGGGTGTCCGAGTCAATGGGGTGTCCGAGCCAATGGTGGATCACGTTATCGATATTACTCTTAGATGAAACTCGACTTTAACTATTGGCCAATTAGGAGGATAGACCGGTGTAGACAACTAACACTAATTCCCTAGATAATCGATTAATGCTAAGGGTATATTGACAACTTATAATATACTACGAAGGTCGAACCAGGTAAGATTGGCATATAGCCGCTAGATCACAATGGCCCTCCTTGGAAGGCCTAAACCCAGCCTACCTGCTGTTCTTGCGGGAGAGTTCAACCTCCACCACCCACTATAGGACTACTATAGCCGAGAAGAACCACAAGCTGAGGACCTGCAACAGCTAGCTCTACAGTGGGGCCTCGATCTGCGGACCCCCTAGGGCACTATTACCAGGGAACTATAGGGAACCTAGAGAGGTAGATCCTTAACCATTGACCATCTGTATATCTCTGAAGGCCCACGAACAACCTACTCCGGCGTCCAGGAGCGAGTGAAGTCAGACCACTACCTACAGGTCCTCGAAGGCGACCAAATACCCTAGAAAGAAGCCCCAGCACCTCAAGGCTAGTGCTGGGTTAAGATGGATACAGTGGGGGGCCAAAAGTATCCGAGCACCCCACCTCAATTAAACGCGAACTCAGCGCGTCGCGACCAGCACGGTTTCTTCAACCTTCCACAACTCCGCCAAATGAAGCTCAATTTAGAAGATTTTGCGGGCCAGCTGACAGCAAGCCGCAGCCGGAACCAGGAGTTATCGCCCGGGATTCGTGCCGCAATGTGCACGCTGGTGGCAGCTGGGAAAAGCGAGCGGTTCGTCGCGGGCTTGTTTCGCGTCTCTCCGTCCACGGTACACTACGCCATTGAACACTGGAACAAAAACCACACCTTCGAATCCAAGCCTCGCAAAGGCCGGCCCCAGGCGCTCACTCGAAAGGAAAAGCGGTATATAATATTGCTTGTCAAACGGAATCGAACTCTCGCTAAAAAGGCGCTCGTGAACGCTACAGGTAAGGTCGTCTCCTATTCTACGATCAAACGATGCCTCCGCGCCAACAAACATGCGCAAGTGGAAGGCAATGAAGCGGATACCCCTTTGCAAGGAGGTAGCAAGGGATAGGTATAATTTCGCATGCGATTGGCTTGAAAATATTGAGGAACTCTTGCAGGTTTGTCGTTCTAAAATTGACCTGGATTTCTTACCCGCTAAGTGTTCCAGACTATGTTCTCAGACGAGTGTTCTTGCCAGAATAGCACCTCCAACCCGACCTCCTGGGTGTTCCGTTTCCCTTCTGAGAAGTTCGATAAGCGTTTCGTAAACCTTCAAAACCATGTGAAGGCGAATATCACTATCATGGTCTGGGGAATGATCTTCAAGGGGGGGCGGAGCGAGCTCATCGTTATGGCCCGTGACGACGATGCTCCTCGGAAGGGGTATACAGCTAGGTCGTATCAAAAGGCTCTCCAAGAAGGTCTCATTCCTCACTACGACGAAACACGGCATTTCCAGCAAGATAACGCAAAGATTCACGTCTGTAAGTCGACCGAGGAGTGGCTCCAATCACGGGGAATCTCATGGATCGAATGGCCTGCACACAGTCCCGATTTAAACCCGATTGAGCACGTCTGGGCTGCTCTTAAGCGGAAGCTAAGGAAGTTGTTCCCTGATCTCTGGGAATTAAAGAAGAACACGCTGGATATCAAGTACTTTACCGAGTGTTTGCGGACGGCATGGTGGGCAGTAGAACAGGATTGGATTGACAAGCTGATCGACGGCATGCCACGCCGCTTGGCCGCCGTGAAGAAGGCTAGGGTGCTGGTACACAAAATATTAAAGCCCTGCACTTGGCCATGACTCAGATACTATCAGTTTTGCGCTGTGATATGGTTGTGTGAAGTTATTGTTGGATAAGGAGGGACGATGTAAAATGTGGGAGGTCGGGAAATGCGGGGTGCTCGGATACTTCTGGCCCCCCACGGTAGAAGGAGGGTAGAAGCCGAGGCAACCCTTCTGCCAAGGGCTATACGCCTTGCCAACCAAGGCCCACAGGGCCTACTAGCTAGGACGATGACGACAAAGGGCCTATTACCGGCTTTTGCTTGGCTAGTAGGCCAACTTCAGAAAATTGTGAAGGCTAGTACCCCCCTACGGAAGCCAAACAGGGCGTTCTAAGCTCACTAGTGGACCTAGGAGGTCCAATAAGCTACTTAGAAGGCTAGAGAGGCCGAAAGGGCGTATAAGCAGGCACCCAGGGACTCTCAAACGAAGGCTCAACTAGAGCCTCCATATATAGTCAGCGACTATACATACGGCTAGCCAGGACAAGGAGTTAGAGGTCTACTCTATAAAAGGCTACGGCAGATACTAGCCTTCAATAAAAGTTAGAAAGATGAGCCTATATAAAGAGCTTCCTGCCTACGGATCCACCGAAACTGCCACCACTCTATAAAGGCCTAGGCGAACCAGATCTTACACCCTATAGCCAGAAGGCCAAGGCCCTTGCAGCTAGGTTCTTCCCAAACCTACCAACCAACCTTAGCAATATCCTTGATACTGCCTTCGACTAAGCCTTCGACCAACTATAGTTCAAGGTCTGGAAAGAGGGTACTATTAGAGATATAGTTTAAAGCCCTCTTAGAGACTCATTCATAGAAGGCTCCAGGGGAAGACCTTATACCTACAGGCCTGATAAAGAAAGGCCTGTGGAAGACTACTATTCCAGATCCAAGCAGTGCTCTACACTAGGTGCATAGAACTATAGTGGTATCCCCTAAGATTCAAGAGGGCTAAAACAGTGGTTCTAACGAAGCAAGGGAAATTCACGGCTATATATAGAACTGCCAACGGCTATAGGCCTATAGCCCTCCTATCTACCTTAGGGAGGGTACTGGTGGCTATAACGGCTAGGAGGGTAGTTGAGGCTGCGGATTAAACGGCCTATTACCTAACGAGTAGATAGGTAATAGGGCTAGCCGATCTACTAAACTAGCTATATGGCTAGTGATTACTCAGATCCACGAGCCTTAGAGATAGGGAGCAATCACCTCACTACTACAGCAAGATATATCTAGAACCTTCAATACAGTCAACTATACAAGGCTACTAGACACCCTCTAGGTCTGGCTTCCCTCGATGGCTAGTGCGGTAGACTAAGGCCTGGCTTGAAGATAGGACGGCTACGTTCTACTTCGACGGCCAAGCTACAAAGCCTATATTCAGTTAAGGCTAGGGTCCCACAGGGCTCCCCACTATCACCAACCCTCTTCATCCTTTATATCGCTTCCCTGTATAGGGCGTTGAATATCTATGGCCCATATAATATGGTGGACCAGCGAGCAATACAGCAGCAAAACTCCTGAAAACACCATAATTTGATCGTGCTTGAAAAGCTTTATTCCCCAACCGTGGTTTTTCCGTTGCGCTTAGCTGCGATGGCTCCCGGAATGGCGCGTAAGACCGTAGCCGGAGGTGCAAAATCCTGCGCGGGCGGGGCCTGCCCCACCCCCTGGAGGAAGCCAACCAATCAGACCAGACTGGCCGACGACGACGACGAGATGGACGGCGACGAGACAGACGACGATGAAGACGGCGGCGAGTTTGGCAATGGTCTAAACCCCATATACGATGAATAAGACGATACTCTCACGGCGATGATCATGCAGCTCGCCCTGAAGGAGAAACAGGCCATTGCTTACGCGGTGGCTGACGCATTTATAACGCAGCTACAACAGTTGCGTCAGAAGGTAGAAAAGGAGAGGGAGAAGAACGACAATAACCGAGTCGACCCGGCAGCGCTTCGGAAGATTGTCTCAGAGGCTGTAGCAAAGGTAGTCGAGGAGAAGGTGGCGAGGGCTGTGGAGGAAGTCCGCAAGGAGGTCCAGGAAGTGCGAAGGGAGGTCCAAGAGAAAGGAGGGGTTCCGGCAGCTCCGGCAGCAACAACAGCTCGGGCGCGGTCCTGGGCCGCCGTCGCTACAGGAGAGACGGAACTCCCTATGAAGAAGATCCCAGGGCGATTGAACAGGGAGATCTTGGTGAGAGGGTCGGCGGTCCTAGCACTAACGTGGCGGTCTCCGCAAGAGATTGTCTAGATAGTCAACAGGGTGTCGACAAGGAGAGGAGCAATTGCGGCGTAGAAGCTTCCTAGCGGTGACATTATCGTTACCTTTCATGACACTGAAACGAAGAACTAGCACTCAGCAAATGGAAGGTGAATTAGAGCGGCTTTTGGTGAATCGGCAATGGAAGCAAAGAGGACATTTACGGTCCTTATAAAAGGAATGTTGAAGAGAGAGCTGAAGGATATTACTAAGGAGGACTTCGGCAAACAGGTAGGCCTGACAACGGTCGATAAGGTCAAGTTCCGGATCCCGACAATCGCGGGAGTGACGAGAGCAACGGCACTAGTCACTCTGACTAGCCAGGAAGAGGCGAGGAAGGCCTGCGAGCATGGGGTGGTTTGGCGTACCTAGATTCTGGACTGGGAGCCGTACTAGGCTGCTCTCTAGGCAACCTAATGCTACCGATGTTGGGGGTAGGGACAAACCCAGCGGTTCTGCAAGAAGTCATCGCTATGCCCCCGGTGTAGCTCAGCAGCTTATAGGGAGGGCGGGAGGGCGGGAGGGCAGGGGAGGCCCAGTGCCCTACCTATACCAACGAGATCTCATTACGCTGTTCGAATTGCACAGGGAGGCACCCGGTCTAGGCACGGTGGTGCCCGGATGCAGTCAAAGCCCGGGGTACAGCGAGGGAGGCATACCATTTCCGGCCAAGGACTTTCGAGCTTGCCCAAAGACAATAACGACAATAGGAGGAACAACAACCGCTACCGAGAATACGGAACGTTACCTTACGAGGTAACCCTCCCCCAGAGGAGGAAGATATTCCAGGAGGTCATAAGGAAACGGAAATGGGGACGACCCCCCGCCTTTATCGTTACGCAGGAGCAAGCTGCCAGGAGTCTGACGCAGGGAAAGCTGACCTTCGCGGTGAGGGATAGAACGGTGTAGCCTGCAGCTCCCGAGGTCACAGCCCCGGGAGCTACGGCCACTGGGGCGCTGGCTTCGGCTGGCGACCTGGATGTGGGAATGCAGGAAGTATAGCCTGGGGCTGCCTCCTTTCACCCGTAGTATGTGGAAATCCAAAGCGCCGACCAGAGAGTGTGGTATGGGTTTCTCAACCGGTTGAGCAACCAATACGGTTTTCCTGTACAATGATTATCAGACGGACCGGCACGCCTAACGCCATAGGCATAGCGGTGTAGGAACAATAAGATTATTATTCCTACACCGCTGTGCCCTAGGGCGTGCCGGACCTTCAACAACTTACTATACAGGAAAACCGCGCCCGTGGGCCGGGTGAAAAACCCATATCGACAATCAAGAAAACGATCAGTGTGCGATCCTGCAAACACAAAGTGGGAAGGCCTCTTGGCCTTCGAATGAAAGGGTATCAGACTGCGAACTCCAGCTCCAGCCTCCTGGCCAGACTGTACATCGGCAATTTCCCCGAGTCCATCAGCCAGTCCAGGATCCTCCCCGTTAGCCGTGCAGCTTTGGGACTGATTCCCTG
>NW_026944236.1:300077-308626 GCF_033297405.1 Parathielavia appendiculata | reverse complement strand
ACATCACAAGGTGTTCGACAGTCTCTCGCCCCTCTCCACACTCGCATATAGGCGTCAGTACCTCTGGGACTCTCCTTTCGAATAAGAAAGCCCGAAGGCCTATGGCCCCGGTTCGAATCTGGATCAACAGTGAACTCTTCGCTCTGCTGAGGCCGTCGTGTCTCCTTAGGGTTTTGTCTTGGAACAGAGTCTCGTGCTGGTGGTCAAGGTCATCTGCGGGCCTCGTTGCTGTCCGGCCGTCTCGTTCTTTGAGCCACCTCTCTCCCCAGGCCTCCTCCATTCCTCTGTCCGTGTCGGCAGTCCCTCCCGTCCAAACTGCAATTGTGTTGGCGGCTTTTTCTACCGCTGTGGGCTCCTGCGGCCCAAAGGCTCGCGGTCGGCTCCTGTTATCCGTCCTCGAGCTGAGTATCTGATATATTTTCTAACAATATACGAATGTAGATGAGAATGGGTTCATAGAGGGCTAAGGTCTTAACGGCTTTACGCTTTGGAAACGCTGAAACCAGGGTTACGTTGGTGAAATACCCCGACTCTCGCATTTAGGCCACTATCCTCGAGTATATATCGTTAGGGAATAAGAGATTGTTAATTGTTGACGGCTCTAGAATTATATAATAGATGATTTTATATGGGCTCTCACTAGGCGTACATCTATGTGTGCTTAATTAAACCAAGCTGGCTAATAGAATCAACAAAAATACATCTAACGTAGCATAGCCCCGCGCCTTCGATTGTATGCAAAATAGAATCTTAGAAAGCCGTCTAGCCGCCGAGAAGACCGTTGAGTCGTAAAGGCATAGCTTCCAGGCTTCAGATACGAGTTAATTGACTTGAATACAGCGTCACGTGACTCGAAGCAGCCCTTGGGAGGGAGGTAATGTCTAGGAGGGTGGTCATTATAGTGCTTTGGTATTGACTTTTGACGCTGACTTTGGCGCTGACTTTACCGCGGGGCAATGCTGCGTTATACGCAAATTTGTTGATTATATCAGCCATTCTGGGTTTATATAACGTATATTATCAGGGAGTGACCCATATCAGCGAGTGACTCAGCTTAACAGGTTTAGCAGGGGCTGCATCCAAATGTAGAATAAGAAATTGATATAGCTCCTAACAATTTTCTTATCAAATTTTGGCCTGCAGCCCGCTAAAGTCACTCGCGGATATGGGTCACTCGCTGATAATATACGTTAAGCGCATATGGATGTGCGGTGTGCCGGGGCTCAGGGACTGAACTTGCGTATCCTCTAGTATTGGTGTGGTTGCACGAGGAACCAAACTGTGGGCAGGGTGCAGCCCTGAGTGAAACCCTGCAGAAGGGCTGCGCACTGACCACTGGCAAGCCACCACTGGGCTTGCCAGCTCCTCATCGAAGCTACAGGACTGCGACCCTAACCCTGGCACGGGCAATGCCCGTGACATGCGGTTCTCACTAGATGCGCGGGCCCGGCTCCTACTAAGTTACATAGTGTAAGCGTATAGTTCGTTATATATCTTTAGTGGACTCTAGTTATACGGGGCTCGCACTTATAGATTACCGGGTTTCGGTTAGATATCGCCTTCTAATACGACGATTGCCGTAAAAGACGTCGTTCTTCTTAGGCAACGGGGGAGTTATTGGCGTACACTGAGTGGGGAACCGAGGCTCAATTATAGGTCGGCAACCACGGTAAGCGAGTTACCTTCTTCATTACAACTTCAGCAACAGATAGACCCATTATCTCGCCTCCTATAGTTACAGTGGTAAACCCTTAGAGCAACTAGGACAGTTTTTAGCTTGACCCTTTCGAAGACACCATAGTCGCCGTTGCCTTCTACATTACACTATATTGCCAAACAAGAGGCGCTAAGCGCAAAAGCCGCAAACGAACCATAGACCGCGCCTTCGCCTTCGCCTTTGCCATCACCATATCGAACGGACTATAGAAGTCATGGCGAAGTGTAAATCAGACTAGGAACCGGAGTAGATTACCTATATATCGGCTATAGCCTATACAAGAGGTCCTAATACCGTTATAAATTGCACTAGTGACAGAGACTGTAGGAACTATAGCGATCTGGCATTGATTGGTAAACGGACTACGCTGGCCTTTCACACCGCTATACGCAAGAGCCATTATAATACCAAACGCTATACTGACATCGCCGGCACTAGCTAAGTTAGTAGCAGGAGCCTAGTTAGCGGCCCCTAGGTAGCGGGCGATAGCACTAGCCCACTACTCCTATCGCCCGGCTGGGAGGTATCGATAGGGAAGACATCTAGTTATAAGTGCACCCAACTTCTTACTACAGTGCGGGTCTAAAAGTCGGATCTAAGCTGCCCCGCACTCCAACCCCCTCCATTTACCTCAGCACTTAACAAAGGATATCGCAGCAACTACAAATCCAACGAGAAATCTAATTGTATTTGCTAGAAGCCTAGGTTTTGAGCTTCAGTACCGTGTATACCACCTTCGAGCCTTTTTAACAGCAGCTATCCTTCTGATATATTGTTGATTAGGCCGTCAATATAGTAAGTACCCCATGCTAGCAAAGTTTTCAATATCAGTTGGTTTTGCTTAAATGTCTAGAGGTCTAGGCAGGCTTATCGCAAATAGCGCCTTATCTAGGCCCAGATGTACTCAATTGGGTTTAAATCAGGATTATAAGCAGGTTATCGTCGAGCCAGGAGATAGCCTAAGAGCAGAGCCATTCCGCTATTGACTTGCAGATAATGAATTTGCGTGTTGTCTTGCTAGAAATGCTATACCTAATCGTATAAAGAAGACGGCCCTCCTTAAGGGCAGCTTGGTAGGACCAAGCTATAACGTACATGATAAGCGAACGTCCCAGACAAGCGAACGTCCCACAAATCCACTCCTTCATGCCTTTCATCTTTTTATCGACTTTCCCTCACAACGCAATATGCCCCTAAAAAACGACAAAGCCCAAGTGCACTTAGCCCTTCAAGCAATCCAGAATGATCCGAAACTGAGCCTAAGAGCTGCAGCTAGGATCTATTCTGTGACCACGAAAAGCTCAGTCGCCGAAGACGCGGTAAACATTCACGACGCGACATTCCGGCTAACTCGCGCAAATTAACCGACCTGGAGGACTTGGTTATTGTTCGGTATGTCCTCGATCTGGATTCCAAAGGATTCTCTCCCCGCGTGTCTAGTGTAGAAGATATGGCCAATTGACTACTTGCCGATCGCGACGCGGGACGCGTCGGGGCGCGTTGGGCGCACAACTTCGTTAAACGACAACCAGACATCACGACCCGATTCAATCGGAGATACGACTACCAGAGGGCCCTGTGCGAAGATCCAGATATTATTCGTGGCTGGTTCGCGCTTGTACAGAACACAATCGCGAAGTATGGTATCCAAGAGGCGGATATCTACAACTTTGACGAGATTGGGTTTTTGATGGGCGTTATCTCGACTGTACTGGTTGTTACCGGCACTGAACGGCGTGGTAGACGGAAGACACGGCAGCCAGGAAACCGCAAATGGTCCATCGTGATCCAGTGTATCAATACCTTAGGCTGGGTACTCCCGCCGTTCATCATCCTGGAGGGCACCTATCACATCTCTTCTTGGTACGAGGATAGCCAATTGCCGAACGACTGGGTGATTGCTACATCCGAAAATGGTTGGACTACCAATGAGATTGGTCTGGAATGGATCAAACACTTCGACAAGCACACCAAAGGTCGAACAACCGGGGTTTATCGCCTCCTCATGTAACGGGCTGGGCCCGGTGCGAGCCTCGGCGACTCTCGGCCAATACCAAGACCCCTGATGAGGCTATTCCCACTCGCCCCACAGCACACCGAACCTTCTAGCAACGCGCTCAGACCAGCGCGCCTACGAGGATAAGTATGCTTGCGAGCTACCAGAGTCTGTCGTCTCTCCTTTTCTTCTCCAAGTTCAGTGTACTCGTAGAGTCGTCATCAGCTAGTTGCAATATACTACCTGAGACCGTTACACCTCATCCTCGACGGCCATGGAAGCCACCACTCGACAGACTTTGAGCTCTACTGCAAGGAGAACAACATCCTTACCCTCTGCATACCTCTTCACTCATCTCACAAGCTCCAGCCAGCTGATGTTGGGTGTTTCAGCCCGCTCAAAGCGGCATACGGCAAGCAGATCGAGGAGATGATGCGGGCAAGCATAACCCACATTACCAAAGAGGACTTCCTTCTCGCATTCTTTGCAGCTCACCAGGCAACCATGACGTACGACAATATTTGGGGAGGATTTCGGGGTGCAGCGCTTGTTCCTTTTGATCCCGAAGTAGTAACCTCCCAGCTCGACATCCGTCTCAAGACGCCGACACCCCCCAACTCACGGCCCGGCAGTGCCCATACCTGGGTATCCAACACGTCGAACAATCCAATCGAAGCCGCTTCACAGACCACTCTCATCAAGACCCGGATTGCGCAGCATCAAGATAGCTCTCCAACAGAGATTTAAAGGGCTGTCGATGTACTTGCGAAAGGGACGTCGAGGATAATGCATCAGCTTGCATTATTGAAGGCAGAGAACCAAGCCTTCGAGCAGCAAATGAGGCGCTAAGCAAACGCCGGAGGATAAAAAAAAAGGTTACGGCAAGGAGGATCGCTTACTGTGCAGGATGGACAGGATTTGCAAGCCCAGAGAGATGTTGAGGTGCAGATACGGGCGGAAACACAGGCGGGCAGTGGTCGGAAGCCGAGGATCGAGACGCGCACGCGGCGTTGTGGCAGATGCGTCGAGCCTGGCCATAATGCACGCACCTGTCAAGGAGTTGCAAAAGTGCCCGAGGAAGACCATTTCCGAGTAATTTCAATCATTTTTGTCAGTGTTGGTTGAATCCTGTTGAAATTTGTTGTGCAGATGTGTTTTTGTGGGATGTACGTAATATCCATTGTTCTTTATAGTTTTACCGCGAGCCATTATAATAAGGTCGCTCTTTCCCCCCCCCCCCCCCCCCCTTTTTTCTTTTCTAGGTCAATTCCCTATACTATAGTGGTTATATTTGCCTTCATATAGATCCGGGGAACTGCGGGTTGAACCTCTCAGAAGAGAAACGGTAATAGTACCCAGGCAGTTAGATTCAAGGCGCTGCTTTAGCAAGAAGACATCTCTGCGAACATAGTCCATTATAGTTAGATATAGCTGAAATAAGGGGAGACTTTAAGCTACAAACCCGGAGGAACTCTTCTTGGGGTTTCGAGCTAGTCGTAGACAAAGTTATATCCATCCTTTGCCGCATTCTTTTGTCAATAAAATTCGCTTCACTGCTCTCCATTTACAGATATTATGGTGGTAGAGACAGCGGCGAAACCTCGAGTAAAAGACATGTGTCCCTGTAACGTTAAGGGGTACCTTTTTAGCAGGCTTCCTGTTCCGTTTGACGAGAGTTAGGATATACCGCTTCTCTCTTCGCGTGAGTAACTCGGGCCGCCCGCTATAAGCTCTGAACTAGAAAGATTCGTGCATTTTGAAGAGTTGAGCCACACCTTGGAGGGCCTTATTTGATACGCGAAAGAGCGACCCGACCTCGCGCTAGGTCCAGCCCATGGCAATGAGCGTATAATTGGCTGCACGAAGCTGTGGCGTTAGCTTCCAGTTTGGCTGCCTCCTAGCCGCCATTCTAGCTGCGAACTTAGCTAAATTGAGCGTTATGGCGAGGAATGGTAAGGTTGAAAAAGATGATAGTAAACGCGGTCACGTCACGTACTTCAATTGGGTGGGGTTTGGATCCAGACTTTTGGAAACCCACTTTTCTAGGCCACCAGAAAGACATTATCTATATTGCCCTGATTATTAGCCTTATAGAGTAGGAAGACCTTGTTAAAATATCCCCGATACTGGTATCCACCTCCCGGATTTATCAGAGAACTTCTATAAAGGTGTCCTCCACTGTAAAGGCACTGTTGAGTACTGTAACAAGCGGCTCTTAGAAGACGTTTGCGACTTCGTCGACAAAATATTCGCAGACATAGGGGTAGTATATAAGATTATAGGAGAAGATGCAGACAAGTTCTTCCAGAAGGTGGATAAGCCGTCGCTTAGTTGAGGAGATTAAGGAGGGCTCACGAGAGAGTATGGAGACCTCTTATAGCCTTTTTACCATAGGATGCCGATATGTTGCCGCTGTATCGATCGTACAACTATAAGATCGAGCTACTGCCAGGTAATACCAAACTTCCTATCACGCGCAACCGTCCTTGCTCACCAATAGGATGAGGTATTAAAGCATTGGCTAGATAATAATCTTGCTAGCGGCTTCATTCGGGTCTCGAAATCGTTAGTGGTATTACCCGTCTTACTGGCGTAGAAGCCGGCGGGCCATTTACGTCAACTCCCGCAGTATTAACAAATTATAATGAAGAGCCGCTACCCGATTCCGCTAATTCGGGAGATTTTGGATTCATTATGTAAGGCGACTATCTTCACTAAACTCAAGGGAATCGCAGCCTCTAACTAGACCTATATAGCGGAGGGCTATAAGTGGCTTACCGCGTTTATCACGTAGTTCGGTCTATATAAGTCGTTGGCTACCCTTTCGGGCTATAGGGTACGCTAGAAACCTCCTAGCACTATATCAACGACGTCCTACATAATACTTTAGACGACTACACTATAGCTTATCTTGACGATATCTTAGTATACTTAACCGATAGGAATGACCATATGAAGTTTATCCGTAAGGTCCTGAAGCGCATGATTGACGCGGGCCTGTGGATCAACCTTGATAAATGCGAATTCTATACTATCCGTACTGAGTACCTAGGATTGATCATTAACTAGGAGATACTGAGATAGATCTAGAAAAGGTGTCCGCAATTATCTCTTGGGAGGTGCCGACGACCTGAAAGCAACTATAACGGTTCCTTAGCTTCGGGGACTTCTATAGGCGGTTCATCACTGATTTCTTCAATATAGCGAGACCACTATACGACTTGACCAAGAAGACTGTCGAATTGAACTAGACTGCGGAGTACTGAAACGCGTTTGAGCGGCTAAAAAGCTACTTTTCTCTAGCGCCGGCGTTTAGGATATACGACTAGAAAAGGCCGACCGCTATTGAAACTAACACTTCAAACTAGTCGTCAGGAGGTACCCTATTACAATATTAGGAGAATAGTGGGTAGTATCCAATCGCTTACTTGAGTACGAAGTACTTGTCCGCTAAATGCAACTATAATATCTAGGATTAGCAGCTGTTACGAGTTATCAAGACCCTAGAGGAGGAGCGACTGGATCTGGAAGCCATGAGCTGGTAATTCGACATTATCACAGACTATAAGAACCTATAGACCTTCGCAACCAAAAGCGGTAGCTGTCGTAACGGTATAAATATTAGTCAGAATTCCTCTCCCAGTTCAACTTCCGTATTATATATACGGACCCGGCGTAGCCACATATATACTCCCACGTACTTGCAGGAAGCTAGAAGATATACCGAACGACATTGGCGGCGACCGGTTAAACAATGAAAGAAGCCGATGATCTCACCGTCTAAGTTTAACCAAGGGAATTTTGGCGTAGAAGACCTTGATCGAAGTAACCTCCGGCTGTTCAGCTAGACACTATATAATATATCGGCACATTGATCGCTAGAATATACGTACGCTCAGCCTTTCTGTACTCCGTTATAGCGGCTTTGACCGATCTATACATTTTATAGTCGCCATATACGCTGAAGAAGGTTTTATGCGTTCCAATAGTGGAGTACTATATAGTCGCCGAGAGGATGCTTTTCCACAACCGGCCTATAATCGACCTTGAGGACGTGGAGATGTATTTTCAATTGATCCACCGTATATATAATTCAGCTCTAGGAAGGTATCCCAGGCATAAGAAGAAGCTGGATTTGACACCCGACCCACCACTCGGTCAGGCCAGCATTCGGTCAATTTCCTCTCGATCCATCACTATCTAAGTCACCTCCTCGCTTGACCTCACTGTCTCTAGCTGGGTAAAATATAGCATATCCGAAGTACAAATCTTCAAATACAAGGCTATTCGCCACTACCTCGGCCATTGCTGTCTTTCCTACGGCTTTTTTAGCCTTAATAACATCTGCAATGCTAGCAGATTGCTCGTTCAGGTCCATTTTCACCCTCTTCCATTTATTTGGCCTCAGTCTCTCAACCCTCAGCTTCCAGAGCCTGAATCTTTTACGTAGATTCAGCAATCTTGACTTCTTTGACATCGAAGCTCGTGGCGATCTTCAAAAAAGGACCCGAGCGACTGGGTCAGCCCGGTAAAGCTGTTACAACAAGGTCTTGAAGCTCCTTATAGTAGGCAGTCTTTAGGGGACTAAAGAAGGAAAGATCCAATGCCGGGAAGACGTAGGAGCAGTATAGTCGCAGATAAAGGAGGTAGACGTTATTAATAGGCAATTGATATACAGGCAGGGCACAATTGATACACGGGCAGGGCGTTATCCGGGCAGGGCAATGCGGAAGCTCCTATTGGCTCAAAATTTCCTGTTAAGCAGGGTCTTTCACTGTCAAAATTCTGCCGCATCCTCTCCAGATTTGCCAGCTGGCAATGGTCTGCCCAACCCCA